>NC_092719.1:81647438-81865908 GCF_047496885.1 Scyliorhinus torazame
GTTCCAGTCCTGCCCAGGTGTAGACCATCCGATTTGTAATGGTCCCACCGCCCCCAGAACTGGTTCCAATGTCCCAAAAATCTGATCCCCTCCCTCCTGCACCATCTCTCAAGCCACGTATTAATTCTGACTATTCTTGAATTTCTACTCTGACTGTCTCGTGGCACTGGTAGCAATCCTGCCTTTGAGGTCCTACTTTTTAACTTATCTCCTAACTCCCTAAATTCTGATTGTAGGACCTCATCCCGTTTTTTACCTATATCGTTGGTGCCTATATGCACCACAACAACCCTTCAGCATGTCCTGCAGCCGATCTGAGACATCCCTGACCCGTGCACCCGGGAGGCAACATACCATTCGGGAGTCTCGTTTTCGACCACAGAAATGCCTGTCTACTCCCCTTACGATTGAATCCCCTATGACTATAGCCCTGCCAGTCTTTTTCCCGCCCTTCTGTGCAGCAGAGCCAGCCACGGTGCCATGAGCCTGGCTACTACTGCCTTCCCCTGATGAGTCATCTCCCCCAACAGTATCCAAAACGGTATACCTGCTTTGGAGGGAGATGACCGCAGGGGACACCTACACTGCCTTCCTGCTCTTTCTCCACCTTTTGGTCACCCATTCCCTGTCTCTCTCACCAATCCTAATCTGCGGTGTGACCAACTCACTGAACTTGCTATCCACAACCTCCTCAGCATCACGGATGCTCCAAAGTGAGTCCATCCGCAGCTCCAGAGCCGTTATGCGGTCTAACAGGAGCTGCAGCTGGGCACACTGCCCGCACATGAAGGAGTCAGGAGCATCGGCCGCGTCCTTGAACTCCCACATTGAGCACGAGGAGCATAACACGGGTCTGGGATCTCCTGCCATTTTTACACTTTAACTTAACTGATTACAAATATAATATCAAATAATGAATAAGTGAAAGGAATAAAGATTTTACTTACCAATCACAATACTTACCAACACACGAAGAGTTAAATTTCTCCCAGCTACTTCTAATTGGAGCACTTTCCTCACCAGCCAATCAGGTCACTGCTTTGCTGTGATGCCACTCTTCAAGGTAAATTTTCAAAGTTTTTAAAAAGGAAAACTTACCTTCCCGACAGACCCCTGGCCGCTGCTCCTGCCAAAAATCTGAAGGCCGCTTCTCCGGCAGCTGTGTCCCCGCCGCTCTCCTCGCACGCTTTTATCCTGTGTCCCCGCCGCTCTCCTCGTGCTCTTTTATCCTGTGTCCCCGCAGCTCTCCTTGCGCTCTTTTATCCTGTGTTCCCGCCGCTCTCCTCGCGCTCTTTCACTGTGTCCCCGCCGCTCTCCTCGCGCTCTTTTATCCTGTGTCCCCGCCGCTCTCCTCACGCTCTTTCACTGAGTCTCCGCCGCTCTCCTCACGCTCTTTCACTGAGTCTCTGCCACTCTCCTAAGTCCCCGCCGCTCTCCTCACGCTCTTTCACCAGCACTCACTCTGTCCTCACTCCGACCAGATTCAGCTGGAAACTCCCAACAGTAAGTTAAAAAAAATATTTACTCCCCTTCTCAGCAAGCACTCACTCAGCAACCACTGCGCCCCGCACGATAACATCTCAGGGAAAAGAAAAACTACTTACCAGTCACCAGCCAATCACTTACCTGCAGGTTGTGACATCACGGTTCAAGTTCTTTCTACTTCTACCTGCCCTTGAGTCTCCCTCTTGATCTTTAATCGGCTGGGATCCTTACAGTGATTGTCTTTTTTTTTGGTTAGAGGAGGAGGGAGGGAGGGAAACGCTGAAGAAGTGTTTCGGGTTTAACTGTCACTTGACAACAGCTCCTCCACAAACCACTTGCACGATACGGTGACCGCAATGCACTGATGCAAATTCTCCCCGCAACAGCCAATCAGCAGCTCCGCTCTACTACCCTCTGCCTATTCCAAAGGAGGGGGGGGGGAGAGAGGGCTGAATTGTTGTTTTATGGTTGGGGTGTGTGAAGATTGGGATGGGAGTGGAAATGTTTATATGTCATTGTTATTATTATTATAAAAACTTGCAAATACCCTAATAAAAATATTTTTTTAAAAAATAATTCTGACTGCTGAACTATCTGGATTGCCTTTCCTATGGTTTGATCTTCAGACTATTTGTCGTGCACTACTCCTATCATTATTCTACCTCTGATAAATTCAGATTTCACAGGACGTTTGGTGACGTCGTGTAAGAGCAAGACACACGAAAGGTGGCTTCTAGCTGGGTCTTTGCTTTTGATCCCTTTTACCCGTTTTTCAGTGGTGTTTTATGACCAGGCATCTGCTGTGGGCTTAGGGAACTGTTACTGGACGGAGTCATGTGGAAATCATTGACAAATAAGCCCAACTCGAAGAAGGCTCAGGAGGGTAGCTGGCGAAGGAAACAAAAGGAGGGAAGATGGCTGCCACGCCTTTTACTTTAGACACATTAGCAGAAGCAGGAGCTGGAGAATTTCGGCAAGAAAATGGATCAGCAATTTGAGCAGCAGGGCAAGGAGATAAGTCCTTCAAAGCCACAATTGAGGAGGCACTGGATCTGATTTGGGTGCAGGTTGTGAATACCTTGAACAAGGTTAAAGCTCAGGGTGAGACTTTGAAGGGTGTGGAGGAGGCCCTGTCGCAGCAGGAGGATCGGCTTGCCTCGTTGAAGGTTGAGATGGTGGCAGATAGCAACAAAGGCCTGAGGCTGAAGGTAGAAGATCTGGAGAACAGGTCAAAGTGGTTAAACCTCAGGTTGGTGGGGCTTCCCGAGGGACCGGAGAGCTCAAAGCCGATTCGGTACTTTGCGGAGATGTTTTCTCGGTTGGTGGACGGGGTGAGGTGTTCCCCCCTCCAGAATTGGACAGAGCTCACCGGGCGCTCAGGCAAAAACCAAGGCCGAATGAACTGCTGTGAGTGGTGATTATCCATTCCATAATTACCAACGGAAGGAGCTGGTCTTGGGAGTGGGCAAAGAAGATTCAGAATATCGATTGGGACGGGCATATGGTGCGTACATACCAGATATTGGGACTGAGCTGGCGACGAGGCGGGCGAAAGTTGTTTTCTACAGCAAGGGCGTGCGATTTTGGGTGGTGTACTCAGTGAGGTTGCGGGTCACTATGTCCTCGAAGGATCACTTCTTCGATACGGTGCAGGCAGAGGCCTTCATCAGAGAAATGAAGTTGGGGTGGTTGTGAGATGGACTGTTTGGGACTCTGGGTATGAAGGGGTGATGTGATGCCTGTATTCTGTACCTGTGCCTTTGGGGATTATTTGCTTTTGTTCTTGTTTGGAGGGGAAGTTTGAATAAAGATAAGGGGATGTTCCTGTGTGTTTTGGAAGGGAAAGGGACTTCTTAATGATGATGAGTTTTGGGCATGGTGGTGGGGAGTTTGGGCCAAAAGGGATGGGGAGGTTGCTTCTGAGGGGGAATCAGCGAAGGGCCTTGATGGGACCACTTTGCTAGTGATGAGGAGAGGCTAGGCTAGCAAACGGGACTGGAGTGGGGGAGAGGCAGGTCAATTGGTCCTGTTTAGGTGGGTTACAGTGGGCCTCGTTGTTTGGATGGTGCGGTAATGGGGGGGACTATGGCATCAGGAAGTGTGCTGGGGCTAGCTTTCTCTATTTGGGGGTTCAGATGGCGCGTGGCTTCGCAATCTGAATTTTACTGATTTGGCGAGTAGGGTGAGGGCGGATTTGCAGAGAGGGACAACCTTCCATTGTCTCTGGTGGGCACGGTGCAGGCGATTAAGATAAATATCCTGCCAAGATTTGTGTTCCTGTTTCAGTGCCTTCCAGTCTTTCTGCCGAAAGTGGGGAACCTTTTGTTTCAGCCAGGGAAAATTGATGCCACGTTTGGGGGGTTGAGTAGGTAAAGGACTTACTTTTGGAGGGTTAGTTTGCTGATTGGGAGGAGCTGAGGGAGAGGGCAGACTTTGGTGGGATGGATATGTTCAGGTATTATCAGGTGCTTGATTGGGTTCGGCGAGCGTTCCCGACATTCCCCGTGGCACCGCCATCTACTTTGCTGGAGAGAATTGTTCCATGTGCGGGGTCAGAGGAGGGCAGCACGTTTGAGATATATGGACGGATCATGGGGGAAGAGCAGGTGTTGATGGAGGAGGTGAAGGCTAGGTGGTGGGAGGAGCTGGGTCCCATTTTGGAGGATAAAGGTGTGGAGTGAGCTCCGGAGGGTAAATACGACATCATCCTGCGCGAGGTTGCAGGCACCACAGGGAATGTCGGAAAAATCCATTTCGCAAAGCTGCGAATTTGCAAATATCTGAATAAGTCTGAATGTGAGAGCCCAAACCTTTCCACAAATTCCTCTAAACTGGTAAAATAGATCACCCATTCTCTCCAACCCCTTCCCTTCCCACCCCTCAAAAGTAGCATCCAATCTTGCCGGCTCGAACAGATAATGAGCACAAATGGGAGCCAGCTTCAACACTGACCCCAAATTTAAAATGTTGTCGGAATTGTCTCCATATCTTCGAAGTGGAATCAACCACTGCATTTGCCGAATACTTTGTCGGTGAGAACGAGAGCGAGGCGGTTGCTAATGCCCACAGACCAGACCCTCAACACGACTTTGATTCCATCTGGACCCATGTGACACCTGGACCACGACACCAACCCGACGCCTTCTCTGCATTAGCTGCCCAGACGTGAAATATCAGGTTCGGCAACGCCAAACCCCCTGACTGTCTGTCCCTGTGAAGGACGGCCCTATGAATCCTCAGAGTCTTGCACATCCATATAAAGGACATAATCAACTTTTTGACTCCCCCCCTTTCCCCCCTTCCCACCAAAACAAAAAGGATTTAGGGAGGGAACCCAGCAAACACTGAAATGAAAACAAAAATCTTGGCAAAATGTTCATCTTAATTGACTGAACCCTGCCTGCCAAAGCAGGTGAAGATTATCCCATCTTTGCAGGTTGATCTTAACCCTACCTACCAAGCTTGTATAATTTAGTTTACGGAGGAGGGCCCAATTCAATTTACGGAGGCAGGCCCAATCTCTGGCCACCTGGACCCCAGGTACCTAAAGCTGGAACCAGACCATGAGAAATGCCCCCCTAGATTAACTCCCCTCCAAGTTTAGCTTGTGTCCTAATAAAGAGACAAAGCGCCTCAGCAGTTCTATTATATCCCCCATGGTGGGGACAGGGTCTGTCACATAAAGTAAAAGATCGCCCGCATACAGGAACACCCAATGCTCCACCCCGCCCTCACTATCCCTCTCCACTTACCTGAAGCCCAAGGCTCTATCGCCAATGCAAACAAGAGGGGGAGGGGACATAGGGCGCCCCTGTCTCGTTCCCCTATTTAATTGGAAGTACCGCAACCTCATAGTATTGGTGCGGACACCAGCTGATGGAGCCTTGTACAGCAGTCACATCCAAGTCACAAACTTGGGCTCCAACCCAAACCTCTGCAAGATCGCAAAGAAATACCCTAATTCTACTCTATCAAATGCCTTCTCAACATCCAATGCGACAATTACCTCTGGATCAGGTCCCTCAGGCAGGGAAAGCACCATAGCAATCGCTGCACATTAGACGACAACTGCCAACCTTTGACAAAATCCGCCTGATCTTCTCCAAATACCTTTGGAATACGTCGAACATAGAACATACAGTGCAGAAGGAGGCCATTCAGCCCATCGAGTCTGCACCGACCCACTTAAGCTGTCACTTCCACCCTATCCTCGTAACCCAATAATCCCATCTAACCTTTTTTGGACATTAAGGGCAGTTTTTTTTTTTGGATGGCCAATCCACCTAACCTGCACATCTTTGGACTGTAGGTGGAAACTGGAGCACCCGGAGGAAACCCACGCAGACACGGGGGGAACGTGCAGACTCCACATAGACAGTGACCCAGCGAGGAATCGAACCTGGGACCCTGGTGCTGTGAAGCCACAGTGCTACCCTGCTGCCCATGGTTCCAACCTCAGTGCTCACACCTTGGCCAGTATCTTGACATCCACATTAAGTAGAACATAGAACATACAGTGCAGAAGGAGGCCATTCGGCCCATCGAGTCTGCACTGACCCACTTAAGCCCTCACCTCCACCCTATCCCCTTACCCCAATAACCCCTCCTAACCTTTTTGGTCACTAAGGGCAATTTATCATGGCCAACCCACCTAACCTGCACGTCTTTGGACTGTGGGAGAAAACCGGAGGAAACCCACGCAGACACGGGGCGAACGTGCAAACTCCGCACAGTTACCCGGCGGGGAAATCGAACCCGAGACCCTGGCGCTGTGAAGCCACAGTGCTATCCACTTGTGCTACCGTGCTGCCCTAAAGAAATTGTAGAGAAATAGTGCAGTACAACCCATGTTCCCCCCCCCCTACACACACACAGACACAGACACACACACACACACACGCACGAACAGCTTTGACCTATAAAGGTTGCTATAAAACGTTTCAAACGCTCCGTTAACTTTGTCTGGAGCGGACGCCGGCCTGCCACCCGAGTCTCTGACCTGGATAATCTCTGGAATCTGCCTGCTGCCTCAGTTGGCAAGCCAAGAAATGACTGACCCCCCCCCCCCCCCCCCCCCCCCCCGCCACTCATAAATAACTCCCCTTGAATGTCGCAACTGGCGCCTTATTGGTGGATAACAGGTCAAAATGCATCTGCAGCTTCCTGCTTGTCAGGAGCTCTGGGGTGGGGTCGAATACCTGCAGTCTACTTCCAAGATGTCATCTATCGTTTCTCTCTAGCCCCCTTATCTATATGCACTTTGTGCAAAATGACCTCCTCTCTAATCACTGCTTCCAGGTCCTCCTATAGAACCGAGGACAAGACCGACCTGTTCCCATTAAACCACTCATCTATTGCCCTCGATATAAATCCACAGAACTCCAAATCCGCCAATAACCCCACATCAAGCCTCCAGGTTGGACGCTGAACCGAACCCACTTCTAATACCAGATCTACCAAATGTACAGCATGGTCTGAGATTACTATCGCTGAGTACTCCGCATTCCTCACCAGAGGCAGAAGAGACGTTCCCATCATGAAAAAAACTATCATCGAATATATACTTTATGTACTAGGGAGAAAATGAAAATTCCTTACCCCCAGGGTGCATAAACCGCCTTGTCTCCTCCATAAACGCCAACAACACCTTTGCCACCAATGGCTTCAGCTAAACCGGTTTAGTTTGGGGTTCAAGACATAATTTAAGTCTTCACCCCATAATCAACTGATGCGTGTCCAAGTCTGGTATTGTGGCCAACAATCTTCTCATGGATGTTACATCATCCCAGTTTGGGAAGTACACATTCACTATCACTGCTAACTTACCTTCCAGCATCCCAGTGACTATCACATACCTACCTCCCTGATCCATCACGATCCTTCCTGCAAGAAAACAGATCCTTTTGTTTATTAAGATTGCGACCAACCTCCGGACCTGCTATCAAAGCCCGAGTGGAACACCTGGCTCACCCAGCCCTTTCGGAGTCTAGTCTGATCCCTCACCAGCAGGTGGGTCTCCTGCAGAAGCATCACATCGGCCCATAAATTCTTCAGATGAGAGAAAACCCTTGATTGGGATCCCCAAGCCTCTAATTTTTCACGTGATTAGCCTGATCGGGGTGTCTTTCCCGTGCCCCACTCCCGCTCAAGTCAGCCATTTCCACCATGAGGGATTATCCCCTACTTCTTCCAAGTTCCTAGAACCAAGGTCCATCAAGATCAACGCCAGCCCCACCTACAAGGTGAGACAAAGAAAAACCTCTGGTCAAAGTCAACAATCTACCTCCCCCTTGTGGTGTTGGGTGCTCTGGTGCACAGATGAGCCAACACAGTTGTATGTGGTACAACTCTATTTTATTTTAACTCTTATAATACAGTTCGTTCTGGATACTCTGCACGTGCTGTCTCCCTGAGTGTGTTTGGTAGCAGATCTGTCCTGGTCCTCCTCTGCAGCTAATACTGACCACCGGGGGTCGTGTCTGTGCTTTTACATCTTTCTGTCATTGGTTGTGGTGTTGTGTGTTCTGATTTGTCTGTTGGTGTGTCTATCATGATGTGTGTGTTTGAATATCATGACATCCCCCTTTTTTACAAAGATATGTGCCTACGTGGTTATAAATATAATTGTGTCGTGAGTGCATCTAAGAGTGTGTGTGTGTGTTGTGTACAGCGTGTGTATATGACGTAACTATTTACATGGGGCGATGTCGGGTGCGTAACACTAACAAGGTTGTACCATAACAAAACATGGGTGCGAGAGAGAAAAAAAAACTTGAACAGTGGTCCGGTCAGACGATATCTGGAACAATAAACAACAACAGGTTATAATACAGAAGTGTTTGACTTTTTGAACGTATGAACAGCGTTATAAGTCCGGTCTAATGGGTGACCGCCTCAAGAATGGGCTGGTCCTCAAGCCGGTTCAGCTGTGGAGATTTGTGGTCACACTGGTTCACCTTGGACTGTTGGAGGTGATGCTGTTGCCGAAGTCTCTACTTTACCATTTGTTGTACTTCGTGCAGTGCTTGGTTTTTTCATTCGTGCAAATATAACATTCAACATCTTTGTTAGTGTTGCCTTGGCTGTGGTTTGGTTCTGGTGGCGATGGAAGGGGCATGATCCGTGGCATCTCCACGAAGTCATCCTTGGGAACCAGTGGAGGATCCGGCGTGTGCGTACGGTTCAGTTGCGAGCGTGGAAGGCGGCGCAAAGCTCGCTGATTGCGACTACGCACCAATCCATCCGCCCTGCATGCCAGGAACAAGGTGGAGTCTTTTTTCTTTTTATGTTTGTGGTGGACGGCATCTTGTAGCCGATGGGTCGTTGCCATCGAAGTAGCACCATCACTAATATCATGCAAGGCGATGACTGTGCCAGATGTGGAAGTTGGCCGAGACCGTGCACGCTGGTTCAGGCCACCTGCTGTGCCGGAAGGGTGACTCCGCAGAGAAACGTCGAAGCATGTCGCCCTGGAGAGAGAATTGTTGCTCGCATCAACGTCTGGCGATGGCGCGAATTGGTGTATCCATCTTGGACCGCCGGTGCTGGTTGCCACTGCCGACCCAGTGGGACTGCCACGCGATCCATTCCCTGTCGCCGTGGCATCCGCCGTCACCCTGAGCGTGCCATCACCGAGGCCGCGACACCGCCCGTCCGGAGCAAGGTCTGGCGTGCGCGAATCAGAGTCGGCGCTTGGCTGCTCCCCATCTGGAGTCCGGTCTGCCTTCCGTCGATGCCCCCCGTCCGGAGTCCCAACAGGTTCACTGGAGGCAGCCGAGATTCCCTGAAGCTGCACTTCTGGAGTCGGAACATGCAGGAATGCACCAACCAGTGGAGAGGCTCGAGCCATCGAGGGTGGAAGCGGTGCGCCGCCACCGCAGTCGTCAGTGGTCCCACCGTGATCGTCGAGTGCCTCGGTACGCACTAGGCGAGGTCTGTCACCTTGCACCTTTTGCATGGGAAGTGGGATGCTGTCGTCACTCGTCTCACATCCCGTGGATAGATCCTCATTAGCAGCTTGCTGTTCACTAGGGTTGGGTAAATTGTCAGAGTTTTCATCTGGTGGTGCACACCATGTCGGTGGACTGTCATTGTCTTGCCGTTGTCCTTCATTTGGGCTTTTCTTCTTTGGAATTTTAAATCTTCCCCCAGACATTGCAGAACCTTGTTTATTATCCCCAAATTCTCCCATAGGTATGGTCTCGAATATAGGATCCAATGTTTCTATCGACATTGTACTATTTTCCAAAGAACATTCCGTTTCACTTTTCTTCTCAGGTACCTCATATGTATCTTTGTCTAATGTACATGCCTTCATGGTCTCTGGGTCTGATTTTGCTGGGACTGGCATGGTCACAGTCTCTCTTTTACTGTTCTCAATTGCCCACATTATACTCCCCATACATAACTGCTTAATCACTGGGGTTAGTGTGGTACAATGGATAATCGGGTCGACCTTATCTGCATCTTCACCATTAGTGGAAAGCACACTTGGTTCACTTGAAACTGCTGTGGGTTTTAAATTCGTTATCTGGCTATTCGATGTCGGTGTCCTCAGGATTCTTGCTCCAATATTCTGCTCATTTATCAGTGGAGTGTGTATAGGTTCAATGCAATTAATGTTCCCCTCAAGGTTTGAAGAGTCATTACTGACTAACTGCTGGTCTTCGAAGTTGGGACTTTGCGGCGTTGTGTTGAAGGGAGACATTTGTCCCTGCTGTAGATATGATTCAGGTTGTGTTATCTCCATTAACTGAGGATCAATGTCTTGTCCATTTTTTCGATCCGTACTAAAACACTGGCAATTCTCAGTCTGCTCCTTGCAAGTTAAACATTCAATTAATTTCTTTAGCAAATCCTCAGCATCCTTCTGTGGCCGTGCAGCATTATTCATCTCTGTTCGGCTATAATGATCCTGAAGGTCAGCGCATAAACCTTTTTTCTTCGGGCTTGGACGAGGCGATTCCTTTGGCTTGTCTTCAGTTGGGCTTGAACAGTCTTCAGCGCTGTGCCCTTCATTGAAGCATGAGAGACCGTCATGGTCATGCTGCTGTGTAGTGGAGCATGGTAGGCTGTTATAGCCTTCTTGCTGTTCACGTGAGCATGGCAGACTTGCATCGTCTGCCGCTGGTTGGTCAGGAGAGGTTGCTAGACCCTCATGGTCGTGTTCCTGCAAGGACTGCACTCTGGAGTCTTGCGTTGCTTCTATCGTGGAGGCTGTCCACGAGCTCCCTGTGGAGGCTTGTGACTCTGGAGTCACTTCTTGTTCATGCAAGGACTGCGCTCTGGAGTCTTGCGTTGCTTCTATCGTGGAGGCTGTCCACGAGCTCTCTGTGGAGGCTTGTGACACTGGAGTCACTTCTTGTTCGTGCAAGGACTGCACTCTGGAGTCTTGCGTTTCTGCAATTGTGGAGTCTGTCCACGAGCTTGCTGTGGAGGCTTGTGACACTGGAGTCACTTCTGGTTCATGCGAGGACTGCGCTCTGGAGTCTTGCATGTCTTCTTTCATAGAGCCGGGAACATTGAGCGGGACGTGGACCACGCTCTGTGTGGCAGCAGGGCGCTCTCCATGTGCTTGCAGCGCTCCCTGTCTGTTAATGTCAGGCTGCAGCATCATCCGGTACTGATAAGTTGGGACGTCATATCTGCTGGATTGAAGATCCTCAAATCCGAAAAATGAGTCCGCATCTGCGTCGGATTCAATGTGGGGGCCGCCAATGTGCAACACGAAAGGTTCGTCCGAGTCATAGTCGTATAGGACCACGGAGCTATCATTGGGCTCGCGAGGTCCGGAAACACTGTAAAGATCATCATCGAAGTATTCGAGGTCGGAATCATCGGCTTGTGCGTAGGTAACTGCTTGTCGGAGGGTTCTTCGGAGGTCAAATTCATCTCCTGGGTCAATTTGAGGCAATGTGCTGTCATTCCAGATGAGGGAAGGTTGTTTTACAGCTTTAACAGATTTTTGTTTTTTTGATTTGGGACGTTTCCCTTTTAAATTGGATTTGGGACGTTTCTCCTTTAAATTGGTGCAGTCTGGGGCCTCTGACATCCTGACGCTCGGTATGTAGCACGTAGGAAGCGACTGCGCATGCTCAGATCGCTGTTCCTTTACCGATGGCCGTTTTCTTGACTGCGCATGCGCAGCATCTCGCGCATGCGCAAACGAAACTTCCGGTTCTGCGCACTGCTCGCGCAACTGTGCTAGCGTGATACCTTTAGCAAGATGGCCGCCGACCTCGACCCAGCCCTCTCTCAGGCCCGGGATTTCGGCCTCTGGGAATTCGGGCTCCGGGATCCCAGCCACGAGGTGAGTACTGCAGCTTTTCTTACCTTTACTTGCCGATTGGATTGCGTTTTCTTCACAGTACTTGGAGAATTTGTCCAGGACTGCCTGGTAATCGTACCTTTGCTGCCTCCTGAAGAACCTGAACCTTGTGAATATTTCTCTTGCCCTTGCACCGGCGATGGTGAGGAGAAATTCAATTTTTTCGCTATCATCCAGGTCTTGGAGTTCAGCTGCCACCAGGAACAATTCGAACCATTGCCGGAATCGCCGCCAGTTTTCGCGGAGATCGCCGTAGCACTGGAGCGGCTGCGGAACCGGGAGCTCTATCATTTTGCCTGGGCACTGCTGGTTGTCTCTGTACACTGAGGTATGCCGGCAGGTATCGATCCACTCCTGTACCATGTGGTGTTGGGTGCTCTGGTGCACAGATGAGCCAACACAGTTGTATGTGGTACAACTCTACTTTATTTTAACTCTTATAATACAGTTCGTTCTGGATACTCTGCACGTGCTGTCTCCCTGAGTGTGTTTGGTAGCAGATCTGTCCTGGTCCTCCTCTGCAGCTAATACTGACCACCGGGGGTCGTGTCTGTGCTTTTACATCTTTCTGTCATTGGTTGTGGTGTTGTGTGTTCTGATTTGTCTGTTGGTGTGTCTATCATGATGTGTGTGTTTGAATATCATGACACCCCTAACCAAAAAGCCTGCCAGCTACCTCCTATTAAGCACTGCGCTCTCCTTACTGTCCCCCTCCCCCCCACCTAACAACTCCTCTAGGCACATTGAAACCTGTTGAAACTGGTCCAACAGGCTACAGCCCCTCGCACCACCTCACTTCCGTTCATCAGCGAAAATCTAACTGCTAGTAAGATAGTCCCCTGCCAGGCCCACATCCAAAGAAAAAAGACAGAAACTCCCTCACCCCAAACGAATAACTGAAACCAAAGCCTTTACAATTCTCACCCTCCCATCTTGGGCCATATACTATTTGTATTACTGCCTTAATCATTACTTTCAATTTCTCTGCCCCCCCCCCCCCCCCCCACCCCATCACTCCCCCAACAATGTATACGTTAAATACAAAAACAAAAAACCCCAGTTAACCAAACATATGTACAAAAATATCCCCAAACAATCCCGTCCCATCAACACCCATTAAAGTCCCTTCAAACACTCTCAATTCAGTCTAAGTCCTTGTTCTCTGACTCAAAAAAGTGATCCCGCATGACTCACAATCCCGCCGGAAGCTCCACACTAAAACGCACTCCGCTTTTGTGCAATACCGAGTTTGCCTTATTGAAGGCCACGTGCCTCAGTGCAAGCTCTGCCCCAACATCCTGATAAATTCAAAATAAAAACAGAAAATACTGGACAATCTCAGCAGGTCTGACAGCATCTGTAGCGAGAGAAGGGAGCTAAAGTTTTGGGTCTGGATGATTCTTTGTCAAAGTATGGTCAAAATTCGAATGCTGCTTCCTTCCCACCTCAAATCCCAGTTTTCTTCTGCCCATTTCAGTGTCCGCTGCCTTGTCCGATTGCTGTGGAAACAAACTATCACCACCCTTGGCGGATCATTTGCCCGTAGCCTCAGCCAGAATATTCGGTGGGCCCTATCCAGCTCAGGAGGGGACATCTGATTCCCCCCCAAAACAACCCTGCAAACATCTGGACAAAATACACATTTGGCCTCGGCTCCTCCACCCCCTCCAGCAACCCCACATTTCTGAGGTTCTGCCTCCTCGACCTGTTCTCCAGGTCCTCCTGTTTTGCTCTCAGGGCCTTATTACTCTCCTCCACCACCAGCATTTCAGCTTCCAGCAAGAATATTTGGTTGCTATGTCACAACAAGGTCTGCTCCACCCCCTTCAGCACCTCGCCATGCTCTTTCACTGCCTTATAAGTCCTCACCAATCTCTCTCTTTCTGGCCCTGCGCATCCTCAACAGACTTTTTGAGTGTCTTCATCATCGCCCTTCCTTGTCTTTTAAAGTGTTTGCCAAATTGTCTGTTGAACTCAAGTTCCATTACTTAGGTCAGCGTTTCTACAGTGATAGGCGCAGTCTCACCCGTCGATGTCATTCCGCCACGTTTCCTCCCAAAGTACTTTCTCTGGCTCCGCCAAAGGGTTACCTCTCGCACCCTTCTTTCCAACATTCCTTTTCACGGCTTTTGACAGATTTTTATCAAAAACAATTAGATGGGCCAGGTTTGTCAACCAATTTCCCATGGGAACCAGGCTAAAAGCACCAAAAAACAAGGACTCTGGCGGGAGCTACCTTAGGTGCCCTTCTAGATGCCACGACCGGAAGTCCCCACTGTAGCCTGGAATTTTAAAAGATTAGTCGATCCCTGTTGGGTCTCTGCTCTGGGATTTTAAGCTGGATGCAATGGAGTCTTCTGCTGCAATAAGGAATTTTAAATTCCTGCTTTCAGCTTCCAAGCCTTTCTTTTGGACCATCTTCTTGGTGATTTTCCATTTTTACCTAGACTTTTGAAGTCTCTTTTCAGGTCAGACTGCTTTGTTGAATATTTTTTCTCAGACTTAGAGCATTTTAGTTAGTTCCTGCATTTTCTGCAAAGTGCATAGAATCTGTAGAAGCCCTACAGTGCAGAAAGAAGCCATTTGGCACATCGAGTCTGCTCTGACCCTACAAAATAGCACTCTACCTAGGCCCACTCCCCCACCCTATCCCCGTAACCCCATCTAACCTGCACATCTTTGGACTGTGGGAGAAAATCCACGTGGACAGGGGTTGAATCTTTAAATTCCACACAGGCAGTCACCCAGGTCCCTGGCGCTATGAGGCAGCAGTGCTAACCACTGTGCCACCATTCCGCCCACTTGGGGTTTTCCACAAGCTCATACCATGTTGTAGGTTCCAGTTCGGTAGGGCTGGAGAAATCTTCCTAGGCTAAGGTAAGTTAACTGTAAATTTATATTGACTCTTAGAACTATTCACAAATTTACAGGAAAGGGGGCAAGCTCGGAGCTGTGTCCATGCTAGTTGGTACACACAGCTCTGTCCAAAACTAGACACAGTAATAAGTCTTACAGCACCAGGTTAAAGTCCAACAGGTTTGTTTTGAAACACTAAGTTTCGGAGCGCAGTTCCTTCCTCAGGTGAGTGAAGAGGTGGGTTCCAGAAACACAGATATAGACAAAGTCAATGATGCAAGACGATACATTGAATGCGAGTTTTTGCAGCTAATTAAGTCTTTACAGGTCCAGATGGAGCGACTTGAGCCATTCCTCACCCACAATAGCCTGACAAGTCTACAACTCTAGAAGAGACTCAGTGTAACGCAACCAAAATTATCATCATCAACCTTACAACATAGGGCGACACGGTATGAGCTTTGAGGGCTTGAAAGGGTGTAATCCTCAGACAGGGGGCGGGATTCTCCGGTCTCCGACGTCGAAATAGCATTCGCCGATCGGCCAGAGAATCCCCATTTCTGACACAATCGGGGATGCTCCACCCCCTTCAAAGCGGCGTACTCTAGGATTATGCTGCATGCCGTATCGATGGGCTCGGGACGTTGCATGAGGCCCTCCCCGATGCTCCGCCCCAACCAGCCGCGTTCCCGATGGCGTCGTCACGTGTGCTATTTTCTGTTGGGAACTCGGCGTGGTGGCTGCTGACTCAGTCCAACACTGCCACAGTCGGGGGAGAGTCGATCCGTGGGCAGGGGGGACTTTGGCAGGGGCTGAGGGCACTGTTGGGGGGGTGGTCCGGGGATCGCGAGCCTGGCCAAACGAGTGACACTATTTCTCAGGCTGTGTCAACGCACGGCCGGCACCACAGACCCGCCAATTCTCCGGCCGAATCGGCAGCTAAAGCCGGATGCTCTACGTCAGTGTTCTTCAAACTGTTTTTCCGGGGACCCATTGTACCAACCGGCCAACCTTTGGGACCCAACCCGGCCGACCTTCACAACCCACACCGGCTGACCTTCGCGACCCACGCCGGCCGACCTTCGCGACCCATGCCGGCTGACCTTCGCGACCCACGCCGGCTGACCTTCGCGACCCACGCCGCCCGACCTTCGCGACCCACGCCGCCCGACCTTCGCGACCCACGCCGGCTGACCTTAGCGACCCACGCCGGCTGACCTTCGCAACCCACGCCAGCTGACCTTAGCGACCCACGCCAGCCGACCTTCGCGACCCACGCCAGCTGACCTTAGCGACCCACGCCAGCCGACCTTCGCGACCCACGCTGGCTGACCTTAGCGACCCACGCCGGCCGACCTTCACGACCCACGCCGGCTGACCTGAGCGACCCACCATTTTCTCTTACCTTGTTTGCTGCTGACAAAAATGGAGGAAATGGTTTTGGGTCCCTTTGGCCCTCGTACACGCTCCTCCAATGGAACCTGTTGGATGAAGGTGAAGCCTTCCGGTGTCGGAAAGTATGGAATCTCCATCTGTCCAAAGTTCTGCATTTTCTCCCTGTCAAATGTTATCAAATAAACCCCCCGCCCCCCGAGCTTGTAAAAAAAATTTTTTTTTTAATGAATAAATTAAATGAAAAAAAAAATTAAATGAATAAAACCCCCCCGAACTTGTAAAACAAAAAGCTGCGACCGTTTAAAAAAAAAGCGGCCGCACTGCGCATGCGTGCCCGATCATAGACACACATGCGCATAGTTTTGCGCATGCGGGCCGATGATCGGGCACACATGCACAGTGCGGCCGCATTTTTTAACGTGTTCGTGGCCATTTTGAAGGCCGCGTTATTAACAGCCAGCTGCTGCAGCTGTTGCACGCAAATTTGTGCGATTGGTAGCGCCGCGACGGACGGCTCCGCGACCCTCCCGACACCCGCACGCGACCCACCCGCGCCCCGGGTTTGGCAATGTCTGCTCTACGTTGTCCGCCTGCTAGCCCCGCACCAAACGTAGAACCGGTGGCCATTTTGGTCATTAAATGCCACCATTCTCATGCCAGCATCAGGACATAGCCTGAAATTCGGAGAATACAGCCAAGGAGTTGAACTTGGCTATGCGTAGTATCCTATAATCAATGACCTGGTGCTGGAGAAATGTTATCCTATTTTAAAATGTCTCATTGGAAGCAATTGTGAGGAGATTTGTGTGAAATCTGTTTGTCAGAGATTGTGATTTTGACTGCTTTTCGAAATTCTCACTTTTGCTGTATAAACAGCCTGGGAAACTGGTGGTCAGTGGTAATTGGACGAGTGTCCATGGCTGGAGCTTTCCGGCCATTCACACCAGCAGGATCTTCCAGTCCTGCCGACAGAATGCCCCCACTGTGGGTTTCCCAGCACTGAGGGGTACGTTCAATAGGAAACTCCGTTGACAACGACAGGACCAGAAGATACGGCCGGTGGCCAATAGCAGGCCGCGACCGCCACCGTGAAGCACACGGTGGGTTGCGGGGAAAATCCTGCCCCACGTGTCTCTGTCTAGTGTCAGATCCATTTCTTTTCCCAAGATCCAGCAGAGTCTGCAAAGTGTGTGTACATTTCTTTTAGGTTTTCAGTGAGCTGTAGATGTCAAGATTGGTGTTGAGATTGTCTATTCTTCCTGCTGCCTCCTGGACTCTGGATGTGGGACATTGCCTGACCTGACACCTCAGCTCCCCTATAATCCTTTTGCAAATTCCATGATTGGGCTGGTTGGGCTGATTGGACTGTTTCTGTGCTGTAATCTGTGTATTTCTGTGTATAACTCCGATTTCCATTTTCTCCCTTTAACCAGATGTTCTGAATGTATCAGCTTTGGATGTCACTGGTGTGTGGTAGAACATCAATGCACTCACAACCCATCTTGTCATGGAAATGCTGGACAGGTAACAAGTCATTACTGAGATTGATATTGTTTAAAAAAAATACTTTAAAAATTAATAAGATTAATTGTTTTTTTCAGTTCTGCCCTGAGATTGACAAAGCAAAATTAAATACGTCTTCAGTCATGGATCTTAACATTTACCTGAAAAATGCCAAAGTTCTAAAAGTAAGTCCTAAAAGAACTCTTAATGTTTACCAGGGGGCTCAATTAATCTCATTAAAACAGACTCTTTGGTCATTATCACATTTCTGTTTCTGGGATTTTGCTGCACACAAATGGTCGCTGTTCTTCCTACATTAGAACAAGTGACTAAACTTCAAAAAGTACTTTGTTGTCTGTGAAATGCTTTGGGATGTTCTTGGGTCTTGAAAGGCACTACAGAAATTCGGATTCTTTTTTTTGAGTGAGACTGTGGGCATTCAATAATGAAATGGATGTGACAAAAAATTTAACTCCCTGGTTTGTATTCGTTTTAGTAAGAAGTCTTACCCCAGTCTAACGCCGGCATCTACACATCATTTATTCGAAATAAATGTCTGTCTTGGATGTGACACCCACATCCCGAAAATGAATAAAAAGAATTGACAAATTGCCCAGACCCAGTTGTTGTAGATGTGTGACCCACAGCCACCCCGATGTAATCATTCGCTTGTGTTCATATCAAAAAGTTGTCAAGATTATTGGTTGTAATTCTCTTTATCTGACAGACAGACGTGCACTTTAAAACAAATGTCTGCTCCTCAGAAGTGTTAGAAACTTTAACCAACACATTTCCTGTTCAGTAAGCTGCTTCCTCTTAGCTTTGTGTACAAGAAGGAATTCTGCTTTGTGAACTTGTAATACTGTAACCTGCAGAATGTCTTGTTTTCTATTTGTTGCTGAAGAGGAAGATTGCTGAATTATTTGAAAAATACTTCTTCTCACGTTCTGTGAAAAGAATTCCAAGGGACCTTGTCTGAGTGGCGTGCTTGTTCTAGACTTGTTGTCATAGAGTCTTGATAGCACAGAGGGAAGCCACTCAGTCCATCAAGTACATGCCAGCTCTCTGTAGAGCAATCCAGTCAGTCCAATTTCCCCAATCTAGTGCATTGAAAAATTTGCAGTCTCACCTATATTTTGTAGAAAATTATTTGATCCCCGTTAAACTTATTTAATATCTTGGCCCACCATGAAATGTGCTTGGCTGATATTGTCAGCTTCAGAAGTGATGAAAGGTGCAGTGAAACCCTACATACCATCCAGTTGCGAGTCCACAGGAAAGGGGAGTTCCACATTCTATAACCCAAAAATAACTGTATCGCGTAACACTGTGTGCCAATTGTTCTGTGTTTCTGAGAATCTGGCCCTTACTGTGCTTGATTGGTGAAGCCTAGTTGTTAACTCAAGAACAAAGTGAATAGAATCCACAGAATGAACAGGAAACTTGTGCTAGGAGCGTGAGAGAGTAGACATTTTAATGCTCTGTATAAACCTCTAAAAAGAAAGTTCCTCCTGATGTGGCAACTGGTGTCATCTCTGCATTGCTCTATGGTAATATAAAATTTCAACCAATACCCTCACCCAGCAAGCTCATGGTAAACAAATATCCCATAGGTAGGCCCAGAATTAATATAGCAACAGGTCCCAATCTCATTTTTAGGTAGCTGCCCAGAATACTCTTAGATGGGCCTGTCAATGGACCGAACCTCTGGTCAATGTTGCACTCATTTTACACCCAAAATATGGGCACAGCACTGACTAATTTCTACCTCAAGCGATAGATTGTCAACTTGCTGCCGCAGTGTAAATGTTGGATCAACTGCCCATTGTAGAAACAGCCTAATTTTTATTCCATTTCTTTGAATTGATTTGGGATGCTGCCATCCCTGTGCGCTCAAACCCATGTCTATTTTTCCGAACCCATCTTCCCTACCCCATTTACCATGACACCATGCACCCCATGCCCGATTGCCAGCACCTATCCCTGCAATCTAAATGGCCACCCTCCAACTTAAACATGGTTGTACGGCTATTTGTAGATCAATGGCCTCTATCGCAATTGTTGGCTCATTTTCTTTGCCAGGAGTACTGCTTATGGTCAACATTAAACTGGATGCGGTCTTTAGGACTACACTGAGAATGAGGCCTTTCTCATCTTAAGTGACTGAAAGTCTATCATTTTTAAGTTCAGAATGGTTGTGAAAAACCAAAGGGTTTATTAATCTCCTTTAAGGATGGAAACCTGCCATCCATGCCCAGCCTGACCTATATGTAATTCCAGCCCTACACAGGTATGGTTACCTCTTAAAGTGGCTCAGCAAGTTACTTAAATGAACCAAGGAACTATCAAAAAATAGGGACAGCAGATGTTCAAGAAGAAAATTCAGCAACTGAAAATGGACAGTGAATATCTACTAGACCATTCACACCCCAAAAATTAATTTTATGATATTCAGGCTGGCCTAATTGCTAACAGCATGATTTCATAAATTCAGCTTTGTTGTTATAATGGGAACACTGGGCGGGATTCTCTCAGCCCGGGCCGGAGAATTCCCGCGACTGGCGCGAATCACGCCACGCCGCCCCGACGTCGGCACGCGATTCTCCGCAGAGCAGAGAATCGGTGCCATTGGCGCCGGGGTAGTTAGCACAGCGCCGGTCGGGGGCTGCCAATTCTCGGCCCAGGATGGGCCGAGCGGCCGTGGTAAAAATGCCGAGTCCCGTCGCCGCCGTCCACACCTGCTCTCAGGTGGTGGGAACTCGGCGTGGAAGGGTCGGGGGGTGGCCTGTGGGGGTTGAGGGGGGGTCCAACCCAGCAGGGGGGGCCTCCGATGTGGCCCGGCCTGTGATCGGGGCCCACCGATCCACAGGCCGGCCTCTCTGTTTGCCGTCCTCCTTTCTTACGCGCCGGCCTCTGTAGTCCTGTGCCATGTTGCGTCAGGGCGGGTGCGTTGAAGGAAGCAACTGCGCATGCACGCGTTGGTGCCGGTGCCACTGCACATGCACGGATCCTGTGCCGCCCGTTTGACGCCGTGGATCAGCAGCTGGAGCGACGTGAACTGCTCCTGTGCCATGCGGAATTGCTGATCCGGAGGCCGTGTCGACGCCGTCGAGAAACGTGACGGCGTCAACACTTAGCCTCAGTATTACAGAATCTCACCCACTGTGTTTAATGAGATGAGCAGGGCACCTGTATACTGAGAATTGATCTTCGATTCAGTCAACTTTCGTGTAGGCATGGGTATTGTAAGTGCAACTAGAATTGGTAGTGTAGGTTAAATAACTTGAAGGGTAATTTCCTGAGTTCCAATGCCATCCACTTTCCGAACAACCAAATAGGAAGTGGCACGGGTGTATTTGAACTCCGAGCTCTGTTCGAGGGCTGGAACTCCCTACGAGCAATACAAGTTGCAGTGTTGTGCTTGTTTATGTGCAAAGGTAAAAAATCATGGGATCTCAAAAATTCTTGACAGAGATTTTGCTCGTATTGTGTTGTATCAATTTGATACACCTGAGTGACTTGGCAGACCCTGTTTCAGAGGGCAGTTATGAATGTTTGAAAAGAACTTTCAAGAGTTTGCATCCATTGTAAACAGGTCAATTCTAGCTTTCTTGGATAATAAGAAAAACTGGTCCATGTGACTTAGCAATCCGTGATCTGGAAGCATTTCAAAGGGAAGGCAGTGAAGAGAGAAGACCTGTGGCTGTCTGGGACAAAGGAGAGCTGCAGACACAAAGGGGACCTGTAAGCAGAGGATTGGAAGGTGAAAGTGATTAGCGTAGAGATGCAGCCACAGAGAGAAAGCAGACAAAGAATAACAAAGACAATCCTTGCAATGCGAAGAACATTATATTCTCAAGAAGAGGTCAGTTTTTGTTTGGCAGAAAGGAGACAGGGGCTCTTGAAGGTAACGTTTGAGCTGGCTGGCAAGGTATTAAACGTGTAAAGCTATTTTAATACCTCGGGGACACCAAAGAGCTGGCTATTTTCTCAGAACTGGCCAGGGTATTTTTGGTTGGTCAGTTGAAAAGGGGAGTCTGGAAAGCTACATCATCAGGACTGTTATGACCCGAGGGAGAAAGGGTTCATAGAGCATGCCTTGCTGTCGATAATGGTGCTTGTGAAACTTGAAAGTAAAAGCTGTTGTTGGGTAGGACACCTGACCTACCTTGCATGAATAAAGTTACCATATTGGAGAGCTTTGTAGCTACGTAGAGCTACATTTGTGCATGGAGTCATGTGGATTCTAGTGGATGTGTAATGTGTATCTTTGGTGTATCTGGTATTTAAAGTGAAATTTACCTTGTTATTTGAAATATCATTTGTCTGTTAATTCATGTGCAATTTGTGTTGCTTCTGATTTGTGTAAAGAAACAAAGGGAGCGATTCTCCGAGCCCCGCGCCGGGCCGAAGAATCGCCGCAACCGTGCCACGACACCACGACGCCGGCGTGCGATCCTCCGAAGTGCGGAGAATCGGCGCCGTTTGCATGTCGCTGGCTGCGGGCCGCTGGAATCGGCGGGGCTGGCGATTATCCGGCCTGGATGGGCCAAGCGGCCGCGCCGATACGACAGAGTCCTGCCGGCGCCGTTCACCCATGACCGCTGCCAGCGGGAACTTTGCGCGAACGGTTCGGGGGGTGCTCTGTGGGGGGGAGGCTCCATCACCGGGGGGGGGGGGCCTCAGATGGGGTCTGGTCCGTGATCGGGGCCCACCAATCGGCGGACTGGCCTCTCTCCCCCCCCCCCCCCCCCCCCCCGGGCCTACTTTCTGGCGCGGCCGGCCCCTGACCACTGACGCCGTCTTGAACCGGGGCCGGCGCGCTAAAGAAGTCCCCCACGCATGCGCAAGTTGGCGCGGCCCAACTGCACATGTGTGGGTTGGCGGGACGCCGCGAAAGGAGGCTGGAGCGGCGCGAACGGCTACAGCGCCATGCTGGCCCCCTGATGGCCAGAGTCAGTCGTACCCGGGCCCGGTTCGCGCCGTCGTGAAATGCGACGGCGTTCACGACGGCGCGAACACTTGGGCTCCATATTGGAGAATCACCCCCAAAATGTTACAAAAAATGGAATCTCATTGGTAATTTTGTAATTTGGGGGCCATTCAGTTATTTTGGTTTACTGTTACTCCACAGGGATTGTAACACACACATTTCCCCACATTATATTCCATCTGCCATTTTTTTTTGCTAACTCACTGCACCTACGTTATCCTTTTGCCGACTCTTGGGTGGAATGTTATGATTTTTCACTAAGTGTCAACTTGGGCGGGAAAAGTGATGTGCCCTCCAGCTCCATTGACATTTCATTTTTTTAAAATCCTGACAGAGCTCAGCCTCCCCATGGACACGGAGACCCCCACTGCCCCTCCAATAACGCACGTAGCACTGCCTCCTAGCTCTGCCCTGGCATGGACCCCCCCACCCCCACCCCAGCGGCTGTACTTATTGTGTGTTCCTGGTGTATTCTCTCCACCAGGTTCCTGTTTGTCAGGACCTGTTGCAAACCCAGTCAATGTGATGTCATGTTGGGGGCAGGGGTTTTCCTAATGCGGAGGAATAACAGAGCAGAGAGCCAGCTAATGAGATAGTAATGGGGTTCCTGACCTTTCATGGCGGGAACTCCGTTGTTTCATTGGCAAGGGGGCGGGGGCAATCTGAAAGGGAAATCCCGCTGCGTAAAAGCTGGTAGAATTTAATGTTGGCAACTGGGTCATGCTCACCATCTTGAGAACAGGCCTTGCATCATCTGAGTGCAAATAAAGTGCCCATTGGGTGGGTAACTGCCCTGAAGAAAGCCTTCCCTGGGATTTAAGATCCCGGGGCTGAAATCTCACTCACCTCGAGCTGCCAACCTATCAGAGACTGGCAACTCTCCACTGCCCATCAGCACAACCAGGAACAATAGCAGCTGCGGGTAATACACCTACCAGAGGCTAGGATCAATGAGGGACCCCAGGTGAGTGAGGAATTAAGGCATTGCGAGCTAGGAATGGGTGCGAGGGGGTCAGAGGAAAGAGTGAGGGGGCTTACTGAGAGCTAATCCATTCCAGCCTTGCCCTCAATCAGACACCAAGTGCCTGTGAATGAGGGAACCCGCTGTCTTCCCACCTCAAAGACAGCAAGCAAACTCAGTGCCACCAGTGGTGATGTGAGGCCCCTTTAGTGGGCATTTATTGGTGTGTTTGTGTGGGGAGTGATAAGTGTGCGTATAGCCATATAAAATGGGTGCTAATTGCCCACTTAATGGCCTCAATTAGCTTCTGGTTAGAAGGTTGCCCACAAGCTTTCTCACATTGCAATTAACAAGGGAGGGAATGGGGGGGAGGGGGGGGGGGGATGTGGGAAGGCTGTGAAATATCTACTCTCCAAATCAACTGCATTTGAGGAGTGGAGGGGGGGGGCATTAAATTTGGCTGTTTCCTCTTAGTTAGCCTGTCCTCTATCCGTGCTCAGATTACCCCGACAGCATGAGCTGTTGTCATGTACCCTTTATGTGGCATCTTATCAAATGCCTTTTGAGAATCCAAATACATTACTTCTACAGGTTCCCTTTATCCACCCTGCTTGTTACATCCTCAAGAACTCTAATACATTTGTCAAACAGGATTTCTCTTTCGCAAACTCATGTTGACTTTCTGCCCTGATTGTATTATGATTTTCTAAATGTCCTGCTACTATTTCCATAATCATGAAATAAAGAGTTGCATTATAAATTATAAATCTTTGAAGATACTTCACATTGCATTGTTTTATAGGACTCTAATATTGACCTGAATTGTATGTTTGATGGGATGACACAAGAGGCCAGCTGGTTCAACGAGTCTATTATCCAATGCATCAGGCCTCAGGTCAGCATCATGTTTTATATTAATTAATTAAAGTTTTTTTTCCTGAGGATGGGTATGTACTTTCTCAATAATCCCTTGTTCTTCCACTGTTACACCGTGCTCAGTAAAATCTAGACCCGATTCATGATTGAACTTTGTGTTGAAGGGTGAAGGGTTACATTAGTTTGCCAGTGTCAAACCCATTTTGAGTTGTTTTTAGCAATGCAGTTTCTTCCATCAACATGGCTTTGAATTAAACATTTTACAACTAAATGCGACATTTTCCTCCATGTACAGGGATGTTGATCTGGATTTTAGGTAGCCCAGGTCTGGTACACTCTATAATTTGGTATTTATGATTTGGAGGGAGAAAAATTCATGCAGTGTGTTCAGGAAAATGTTTTCAACCAATTAGTGGCAAACCCAACCAGAGGAGATGCAATTCTAGACCTAGTCTTGGGAAGCGAAGAAGGGCAAGTGGGTGAAGTGACAGTTGGTGACCATATCGGGGTTAGTGATCACGATTCAGTTAGATTCAGTATTACCATGGAAAAGGACAGAGATAAAACAGGAGTAAAAATCTTGAACTGGGGGAAGGGAAATTTTGCAGAAATAAGAAGGAACTTGGCTGAGGTGGACTGGCCAGCACTGCTAGAGGAGCAATCTGTGGAAAACCAGTGGCAAGCATGAAAAGGAGAGATCCTAAATGTACAAATAAACATGTCCCCTCCAAACGTAAAAGTGGTACTGTCAAATCTAGATCTCCTTGGTTGTCTCGAGGAATACAGGGGAAGATCAAACAGAAAAATAAAGTGTATGATAGGCACAGAGAAATAAGCACTGCAGGTAGCCGAGGCGAATGTAGGATGTGCAGGAACGAAGTCAAAAAGCAAATAAGGAAATCAAAGTGGGGGCATGAGAAAGGATTAGCAAGGAAAGTTAAAGAAAACCCAAAGATGGTTTACCAATATATTAATGGTAAACAGTTACTTAAGGAAAAAGTGGGACCTTTCAGAGATGAAGAAGGAAACTTGTGTGTCGATGCAGAGGCTGTGGGAAGGGTTTTAAATGAATATTTTGTCTCCGTGTTTACAAAGGAAATGGATAATTAAGATATAGTAGTCCAGAAGAAACACTGAGATATTGAATGGGATAATCATAAAGAGAGAGGAAATACTTAAAGGATTGGAATCCTTGAAAGTTGATAAGTCGCCAGGGCCAGATGGACACTTTCCGAGGCTACTGAAGGGGGTCAGAGAGAGATAGCAGATGCTCGGAGGATGATATCCCAATCCTCGCTAGATACAGGGGAGGTACCAGCGGACTAGAGAAATGCAAACATGATTGCATTGCTTAAAAGGAGATAGAAGGAAATGGCAAGTAATTATAGACCATTTAGTCTTACGTCAATAAGACGGAAAATTACTAGAATAAATCCTGAGATAGGATTAACTGTCACATAGAAATGCATGGACTAGTCAGCATGGATTTGTTAAGGAAGTCTTGTCTCACAAATTTGATGAATTATTTGAGGAAGTGACAAGAAGAGTTGATGAAGGTAGTGCAGTGGATGTTGTATACATGGATTTTAGCAAAGCGTTTGACAAAGTCCCACATGGCAGATTGGTCAAGAAAGTGAAAACCCATGGGATACAGGGCAATGTGGCAGACTGGAAAAATAGTTGGCTTAGTAACAGGAAACAAAGGGTAATGGTCGACGTCTGCCCTTGCAATTGGAAAGTTGTTTCAAGTAGTGTTCCACAGGGCTCGGTGTTGAGACCCCAACTGTTTGTGTTATATATTACTGATTTGGATGTGAACGTGGGGAACACGATTGGTAAATTTGCAGACGACGCAAAGATTGGGCGATGGTGGACAGTGTAGAGGATAGCTACAATCTCCAGAATGATATAGATAGATTGGTGGAGTGGGTGATAAAGTGGCAGATGGAGTTTAACACAGACACGTGTCTGAGGTCATGCATCTCAGGAGGTCAAACAGTTATGGGGAGTACACAATAAATGGGAATATACTAAAGGCGGTAGATGAAGTGACAGATCTTGGCGTACAAGTACACAGGTCCCTAAAAACAGCAGTTCAAGTAGACAAGGTTGTTAAGAAAGCATTTGGAATACTCTCCTTCATTAGCAGAGGTATAGAATATAAAAGTAAAGATACAATGTTGGAATTGTATAGGATACTGGTGAGGCCACAACTGGAGTATTGTGTGCAGTTCTGGTCACCACATTACAGGAAGAATTTCTCTGTACAGAGTGCAGAGGAGGTTTACAAGAATGCTGCTAGTGCTAGAAAAGTGTAGTTATGTGAAGGGATTAAATAAGTATGGGTTATTTTCCTTGGAACAAAGAAGGCTGAGGGGTGACTTAATTGAGGTGTACAAATTATGAGGAGAAGTGATAGAGTGGACAGGATAAAATGGTTTCTCTTGGTGGAGAATTCCAGAACCAGGTCACATAGATTAAAGAAAAGTGGCAGAAAGGGGCAATGAAGAACTTTCGTGGACATGAGGGCATTGGGAGTCTGGAATTCGCTGCCCGAGTTGGTGGTGGAGGCAGAGACTCTAAACGCTTTTAAAAAGTACCTGGACCTGCACCGTAGAAAGCAATGGAATTAGAAAGGGCATCAGGGTGTCCTCGGGCTGGCTTGGGCCGTATGGCCTCCTCTGTGCTGTAACTTTTCCATCATTCTAATATTTGCTGATTTTAGGCAGTTGTAACTCAAAATATATTTGCAAAATATATTACTTAAAATTTTGGAGAGAATGTGGATTGACACTGAAGTACCCTCAATAACGACACGAGAGTGTGGAATGGTAAATGAAGGCTTTAATAAGCAGAGAACTAGCCAGCTACAGAGACGTGTGCTTACTGAGTGCCGCCTTAAATACAACGCCCTGGTGGGCAGAGCCCCCCATGGTTCCAAACCCGGTCTTAAAAGGGGCATCACCTGCATGGTGTTAAGGGTACAGTAACCATTCATCACATTCACCCCCTGTTTAAAAAAAACGCAAAGTCCGTCGGGGGTAAAGTGGAATTACATGTCTATTCTTTTCGGCGGCCTGATCATCCTCGTTGACCTTCTCAGCTCGTGCGGCGGGCATGGACGTCCTTGGTGAGGGTGCGTCCAGGAGCATGATGGTCGGAGCTTTTGTCCGCGTCGGGGTAGGGGGTCGGGGGGCAGGGGGAATAGCTCACCGGCGGGGAGTGTGGAGGGGTGGGGCGCTAGGGGGGAGGCGCGGTCGGTGTCTGCCGACGGAGTGGGAGTCCAGGGGCGGGCATTAGTGGGGGAACCAGCGGGTGCCAGATCCCGGAGGGAAACCGTGTCTTGCCTGCCGTCGGGGTGCGTGACAGAGGTGTATCGGGGGTTCGCATGTAGCAGTTGGACCCTCTCGACCAGGGGGTCCGTTTTGTGGCTCCTCACGTGCCTCCGGAGAAGAACAGGTCCTGGAGTCGTCAGCCAAGGTGGAAGCGAGACCCCAGAGGTGGACTTCCTGGGGAAGACAAACAAGCGGTTGTGAGGGGTCTCATTCGTGGCCGTGCAGAGGAGCGACCTAATGGAGTGGAGGACATCAGGTAGGACCTCCTGCCAGCGGGTGGTTGGGAGACTTCTCGACCGTAGGGTCAGAAGGACAGCCTTCCATACTGTTGCGTTCTCCCTCTCCACCTGCCTGTTTCCCCGCGGGTTATAACTGGTCGTTCTGCTCGAGGCGATGCCCTTGCTGAGCAGATACTGATGCTGCTCATCACTCATGAACGATGTACCCCGGTCGCTGTGGATATAAGCGGGGAAACCAAACATGGTGAAGATGCTGTGCAGTGCCTTTATCACGGTGGCCGAGGTCATGTTGGGACAGGGAACGGCGAATGGGAAGCAGGAGAACTCTTTGATGACGGTAGGGAAGTAGGTATTGCGTTTTGTGGATGGGAGGGGACCTTTGAAGTCCACGCTTCGTCGCTCGAAGGGCCCTGAGGCCTTTACAAGGCGAGCCTTGTCTGGCCGGTAGAAGTGCAGATGGCATTCCCCGCAGATCTGGCAAGCCCTGGTCATGGCCTTGACCTCCTTGGTGGAGTAAAGCAGGTTGTGGGACTTGATAAAGTGGGCGAGCCAGGTAACCCCCGGGTGACAGAGGTCATTGTGGATGGCCCGCAGGCCATCCTCCTGCGCGTTGGCGCACATGCCGCTGGACAGGGCATCTGGGGGCTCGTTGAGCTCCCCTGGACGAGACTTAATATCGTATGCATAGGTGGAGAGTTCGATCCTCCACCTCAAGATTTTATCATTTTTAATTTTGCCCTATTGTGCGTTATCAAACATGAATGCTACCGCCCGTTGGTCAGTAACGAGGGTGAACCTCCTACTGGCTGGGTAGTGTCTCCAGTGCCGCACAGCCTCCACAATGGCTTGTGCCTCCTTTTCGACTGCAGAGTGCCGAATCTCGGAGGCAGTGAGGGTCCGGGAGAAGAATGCTACTGGCCTGCATGCCTGGTTGAGGGTAGCAGCCAGGGCGATGTCTGACGCATCGCTCCCTACCTGGAAAGGGATGGTTTCGTCCACCGCGTGCATAGCGGCCTTGATGATGTCGGCCTTGATGCGACTGAAGGTTGACCGGGCCTCAGCCGTCAGGGGAAATGTCGTGGTCTTTATGAGTGGGTGGGCTTTGTCCGCATATCTGGGGACCCACTGGATGTAAAAGGAGAAAAGCCCCAAGCACCGTTTGAGGGCTTTGAGGCTACGGGGGAGGGGGAGTTCCTTAAGTGGGCGCATGCGGTCGCGGTCGGGACCTAGGGCCCCGTTTTCCAGGTTGAGGGCCCAGGCGGCCTGGAGGAACCTTTCAAGGTTCGCGTCATAGTCCTGCTGATCATGGCCACAGATGGTGAACTTGTCCAAGTACGGGCAAGTAGCCCGCAGGCCATACTGGTCCACCATTTGGTCCATCGCTCTCTGGAAGACGGAGACCCGATTTGTGACACCGAAGGGGATCCGGAGGAAGTGAAAAAGCCGGCCGGCTGCTTCGAAAGCAGTATACAGGCGGTCTTTCGGTCGGATAGGGAGCTGGTGGGAGGCGGATTTTAGGTCGATAGTGGAGAATACACGGTATTGAGCGATCCGATTGACCATCTCTGCTATGCGGAGAAGGGGATACGCATCGAGCTGCGTGAAGCGGTTTATGGTCTGGCTGTAGTCCACGACCATCCGTTTCCTTTCTCCGGACCGTACTACCACCACTTGTGCTCTCCAGGGGCTGTTGCTAGCTTCGATGACTCCCTCTTCCAGTAAACGCTGGACCTCTGACTTGATAAAAGTCATATCTTGGGCACTGTACCGCCGGCTCCTGGTGGCGACGGGCTTACAGTCGGGGGTGAGGTTCGTGAATAGTGAGGGGGGTGCGACTTTCAGTGCTGCAAGGCTGCGTACCGTGAAGGGGGGCAGGGTGAGGCACGATCAATTTGGCTGGAGACAAAGTTGAATTCAAATTGAGGCTTTATTAGTATCTGAAGTGTGATACCACCCTCCTACAGCAGCTGATGAAATGGCTGCGAGCTAAAGGCCACGCATATTTATAACCCGGCTCCTGGGTGGAGCTAGCATGCAGGGTAAACCTATAGTGCAGGTTCTACCGTACAACCCCTAATATGAGAACACAGTGGTTTACCACATTCACCCCCTGTTAAAATTGAGTCCGGCGGGGGTGGTGGACAACTATATACAATTCGCAATCTTTATTATTTACACAACAGTAAAAAAATGTCTCTGGTCATCCGGCGGGCCGGTCAGAGGTTCAGCCGGTCCGGCGCCTTGATCGTCCTCTGGGATTGACAAAGTGGAGCCGGCGATGTTGGTGCTGTCGTGGTCGAAGTTGACTCCGGGAGCGTGCCAAAATCCTCTTCATCAACGGGGTGGGCAGGGGGAGGACGGACAGTCCTGGGGGGGGGGGGGGGGGGGGGGTGTGATGGCGGCGGGGGAGGGGAGGGTGGCGCCGAGGGCGACGGGAGTGGTGTGGGGGTGGAACCTGCTGGTGCCAGGTCCCTGAGGGAGATGGCATCCTGGCGGCCGTCGGGGAACGCCATGTAGGCGTACTGTGGGTTTGCATGGAGCAGGTGCACCCTTTCCACCAACGGATCCGCCCTGTGGAGCCGCACATGTTTACGGAGAAACGCGGTTCCCGGAGCTGTGAGCCAAGTTGGGAGTGATACCCCGGATGTGGACTTCCTGGGGAAGGCAAAAAGACGTTCATGCGGTGTACTGTTAGTAGCAGTGCAAAGTAATGAGCGAATGGAATGTAGTGCATCAGGGAGGACCTCTTGCCAGCGGGAGGCCGGGAGATTTCTGGACCGTAGGGCCAGCTGGACGGTGGCAGACATCATATCGGGGCATCGGATGGCAAAGGGAAAACGGGAGTATTCATCGATCACACTAAGGAAATACGTGTGTCGGTCGGAGGAGGGGAGGGGGCCTTTGAAATCCACGCTGAGGCATTCAAAGGGGTGGGAGGCCTTCACCAGGTGCGCGCGGTCCGGCTGGTAGTAGTGTGGTTTGCACTCCGCACAGACCTGGCAGTCCTTGGTGATCGTCCTTACTTCCTCAACGGAGTAGGGCAAATTTCGTGCCTTAATGAAGTGGGACAACCGAGTGACCCCTGGGTGACAAAGGCTGTCGTGCAGGGTCCGGAGTCGGTCTACCTGTGCGCTGGCCCATGTACCTCGGGATAGGGCGTCTGGGGGCTCGTTGAGTTTGCCAGGGCGATACTTAATCTCGTAGTTATAGGTGGAGAGCTCGATTCTCCACCGCAAGATTTTGTCATTTTTGATCTTGCCCCGCTATGTGTTGTTGAACATGAAGGCAACCGACCGTTGGTCAGTGAGGAGAGTTAATCTCCTGCCGGCCAGGTAATGCCTCCAATGTCGCACAGCCTCAACGATAGCCTGGGGCTCCTTTTCGACGGATGAGTGTCGAATTTCAGAGGCATAGAGGGTGCGAGAAAAGAATGCCACGGGCCTACCTACCTGGTTGAGGGTGGCGGCAAGGGCCACGTCCGATGCGTCGCTTTCTACTTGGAAAGGAAGTGTTTCGTCGACAGCATGCATTCCAGCTTTGGCAACATCAGCTCTGATCCGGGCGAAAGCCTGTTGGGCCTCGGCCGTCAGGGGGAAATGAGTGGACTGTATGAGTGGGCGGGCCTTGTCCGCATAGTTTGGGACCCACTGAGCGTAATACCAGAAGAACCTCAGGCAGCGTTTGAGGGCCTTGGGGCAGTGGGGGAGGGGAAGCTCCATGAGGGGGCGCATGCGGTCGGGATCGGGCCCCAGAACTCCGTTCTGGACCATGTAGCCGAGGATGGCTAAGCGTTTTGTACGGAACACACACTTTTCCTTGTTATACGTGAGGTTGAGGAGAGTGGCGGTGCGGAGAAATTTAGCGAGGTTGGCGTCATGGTCCTGCTGATCATGGCCGCAGATGGTCACATTGTCTAGATACAGAAACGTGGCCCGCAAGCCGTACTGGTCGACCATTCGGTCCATCTCCCTTTGGAAGACCGATACCCCATTGGTGACGCCAAAGGGGTCCCTATGGAAGTGATGTAGCCGGCCGTCTGCCTCGAAGGCGGTGTATGGCTGGTCTGATTTACGGATGGGGAGCTGGTGGTAAGCGGATTTCACATCCACCGTTGAGAAGACCCGGTACTGTGCAATCTGGTTAACCATGTCAGGTATGCGTGGGAGAGGGTATGCGTCGAGCTGCGTGTACCTGTTGATGGTCTGGCTGTAGTCCACGACCATTCGTTTTTTCTCCCCAGACTTAACCACTACCACTTGAGCTCTCCAGGGGCTGTTGCTGGCCTCGATGACTCCCTCCTGAAGCAACCACTGGACCTCGGACCTGATGAAGGCCTTATCCTGGGTGCTGTACCGTCTGCTCCTGGTGACGACGGGTTTGCAATCTGGAGTTAGATTGGCAAAGAGGGAAGGAGGATCGACCTTTAGGGTCGCGAGGCCGCACAAAGTGAGGGGTGGTAAGGGTCCACCGAATTTAAGGGTCAGGCTCTGGAGGTTGCACTGAAAATCCAGGCCAAGGATAAGTGCAGCGCAGAGGTTAGGGAGGACGTAGAGGTGAAAACCATGGAACTCTATGCCTTGGACTGTGAGCGTGACCGTGGAGTACCCCCGGGTCGCTACGCGATGGGATCCGGAGGCCAGGGAGATACTTTGATTGGTTGGGTGTACTTTAAGGGAGCAGCGCCTTACCGTATTTGGATGTACAAAGCTCTCGGTGCTCCCGGAGTCCAGCAGGCAGGAGGTCACGTGGCCGTTGACTTTCACGCTGGTGGATGCGTTGGTCAGAGTGTGTGGTCTGGACTGGTCGATTACCATGGATGCGAGTCATGGCTGATCGTCGGGTAGTGAGGCGGCCGTTGAGTCGTGGTCCTGAAACGCCGTTTGTCTCCATGTGCTGCGGGGTGGACAAGATGGCGGCGCCCGGAGGTCCTGGGGGTTACAAAATGGCGGCACCCATGGAAAGCATGTTGCGGGGGTGGAGCAAGATGGCGGCGCCCATGAAACGCACGTGTTGTACGGGGGTGTATTGGATGGGTAGCGCCCCCGCTAGGGCGGCTGCCTGTGTGGCCCATGAAGCGTAGGAGGTGTGAGCTGCGCGGTTGGGGGTGTAGGACTGTACATTGCGCAGGGCGACCGTCATGGAAAGCGCTAGTGTTTTAGTCTCTGCGAGGTCGTGCATGGCCCCTTCTAGGAGCCGCTGCCTGATAACATCGGACCCAATCCCAGTTACAAAAGAGTCCCTCATAAGGTGATCTGAGTGCTCCTTAGCTGTAACGTCCTGGCAGTCACAGTCCGAACTAGTGGGATCAGGGCCCTCCAGAAGTCCTCGATTGACTCACCAGGTAGTTTTTTTTTAAAATATATTTTATTCAAAGTTTTGTGGCCAAACATGACAGTACACAGTTTTTCTTTTGAACAACAACAAAGCAATATAAATAACTGTGGCTAATTTTAAACAAATAAATAAATAATATATAAACAAAAACAAAACTGAGTGGCAACTGCCTTGTCCAAAATAAATACTCTCCAAAGATACAATCCAACAATCCAATATACATTACCTATAATAAGTGTCTATACATATACAATGGCATCCCTGAGAGTCCGTCCGGTTCCTCCCCCCCCCCCCCCCCCCTCCCCCCTGGGTTGCTGCTGTTGTCTTCTTCTTTTCCATTCCCTCTATCTTTCTGTGAGGTAGTCGACGAACGGTTGCCACCGCCTGGTGAACCCTTGAGCCGAACCCCTTAATACGAACTTGATCCGTTCTAACTTTATAAACCCTGCCATGTCATTTATCCAGGTCTCCACACCCGGGGGTTTGGCTTCCTTCCACATCCTGCGTCGGGCTACTAGGGACGCAAAGGCCAAAACATCAGCCTCTCTCGCCTCCTGCACTCCCGGCTCTTCTGCAACCCCGAATTTAGCCAACCCCCAGCTTGGTTCGACCCGGACCCCCACCACCTTCGAAAGCACCTTTGCCACCCCCACCCAGAACCCCTGTAGTGCCGGGCATGACCAGAACATGTGGGTGTGATTCGCTGGGCTTCTCGAGCATCTCCCACACCTATTCTCTACCCCAAAAAATTTACTGAGCCGTGCTCCAGTCATATGCGCCCTGTGTAGAACCTTGAATTGTATCAGGCTTAGCCTGGCACACGAGGACGATGAGTTTACCCTACGTAGGGCGTCAGCCCACAGCCCCTCCTCAATCTCCTCCCCCAGCTCTTCTTCCCATTTCCCTTTCAGCTCATCTACCATGATCTCCCCTTCGTCCCTCATTTCCCTGTATATGTCCGACACCCTACCATCCCCCACCCATGTCTCTGAGATCACTCTATCCTGCACCTTCTGCGTCGGGAGCTGCGGGAATTCCCTCACCTGTTGCCTCGCGAAAGCCCTCAGTTTCATATACCGAAATGCATTCCCTTGGGGCAACCCATATTTTTCCGTCAGCGCACCCAGACTCGCAAACGTCCCATCTACGAACAGATCTCTCAATTGTACTACCCCAGCTCTTTGCCATGCTCCAAATCCCCCATCCATTCTCCCCGGAACAAACCTATGGTTATTTCTTATCGGGGACCGCGCCGAGGCTCCCGTCTTTCCCCTATGCCCCCAAATTTTCAATGTAGCCACCACCACCGGGCTTGTGGTGTATTTCTTCAGTGAGAACGGCCACGGTGCCGTCACCATTGCTTGTAGGCTAGTCCCCCTGCAGGACGCCCTCTCCAATCTCTTCCACGCCGCTCCCTCCCCTTCTCCCATCCACTTACACACCATTGAAACATTGGCAGCCCAGTAATAGTCGTTTAGGCTCGGTAGTGCCAACCGCCCCCTGTCCCTACTACGCTGCAAAAATCCCCTCCTCACTCTCGGGGTCTTCCCGGCCCAAACAAAACTCATAATACTCTTCTCGATTCTCTTGAAAAAAGCCTTCGTGACCACCACCGGGAGGCACTGAAACACAAAAAGGAATCTCGGGAGGACCACCATTTTAACCGCCTGCACCCTACCTGCCAGTGACAGGGACACCATGTCCCATCTCTTAAAGTCCTCCTCCATCTGTTCCACTAACCGCGTTAAATTAAGCCTGTGTAATGTACCCCAATTCTTGGCTATCTGGATCCCCAAGTACCGGAAGTCCCTTGTTACCTTCCTCAACGGTAAATCCTCTATTTCCCTGCTCTGCTCCCCTGGATGCACCACGAACAACTCACTTTTCCCCATGTTCAATTTATACCCTGAAAACTCCCCAAACTCTCCAAGTATCCGCATTATCTCTGGCATCCCCTCCGCCGGGTCCGCCACATACAACAACAAATCATCCGCATACAGAGATACCTGGTGTTCTTCTCCTCCCCTGAGTACTCCCCTCCACTTCCTGGAACCCCTCAATGCTATGGCCAGGGGCTCAATCGCCAATGCAAACAATAACGGAACAGAGGACATCCCTGCCTCGTCCCTCTATGGAGCCGAAAATAATCAGACCCCCGTCCATTCGTGACCACGCTCGCCATCGGGGCCCTATACAGCAACTGTACCCATCTGATATACCCATCTCCAAAGCCAAATCTCCTCAGCACCACCCACAAATAATCCCACTCCACTCTATCAAATGCTTTCTCGGCATCCATCGCCACCACTATCTCCGCTTCCCCCTCTGGTGGGGGCATCATCATTACCCCTAGCAGCCTCCGTATATTTGTGTTCAGCTGTCTCCCCTTCACAAACCCAGTTTGGTCCTCATGAACCACCCCCGGGACACAATCCTCTATCCTCGTTGCCATTACCTTTGCCAGAATCTTAGCATCCACATTCAGGAGGGCAATGGGCCTATAGGACCCGCATTGCAGCGGGTCTTTTTCCTTCTTTAGGAGGAGCGATATCTTTGCCTCTGACATAGTCGGAGGCAGTTGCCCCCTTTCCCTAGCCTCATTAAAGGTTCTCATCAGTAGCGGGGCCAGCAAGTCCATATATTTCCTATAGAATTCCACTGGGAATCCGTCTGGTCCCGGGGCCTTCCCCGCCTGCATGCTTCCAATCCCTTTCATTACTTCCTCCGTCTCAATCTGTGCTCCCAGTCCCGCCCTCTCCTGCTCCTCCACCTTAGGAAATTCCAGCTGATCCAGAAAGCACATCATTCTCTCCTTCCCTTCCGGGGGCTGAGCTTCATATAATCTTTCATAAAATGCCTTGAACACTCCATTCACTCTCTCCGCTCCCCGCTCCATCTCTCCCTCCTCATCTCTCACCCCCCCTATCTCCCTCGCTGCTCCCCTTTTCCTCAGTTGGTGGGCCAGCAACCTGCTCGCCTTCTCCCCATATTTGTACTGTACACCCTGTGCCTTCCTCCATTGTGCCTCTGCATTACCCGTAGTCAGCAAGTCAAATTCTACATGTAGCCTTTGCCTTTCCCTGTACAGTCCCTCCTCCGGTGCCTCTGCATATTGTCTGTCCATCCTCAAAAGTTCTTTCAACAACCGCTCCCTTTCCCTACCCTCCTGCTTTCCTTTATGTGCCCTGATAGATATCAGCTCCCCTCTAACCACAGCCTTCAACGCCTCCCAGACCACTCCCACCTGAACCTCCCCATTGTCATTGAGTTCCAAGTACCTTTCAATACACCCCCTCACCCTTAAGCACACCCCCTCATCTGCCAATAATCCCATGTCCATTCTCCAGGGTGGGTGCTGTTCTTTTTCCTCCCCTATCTCCAGGTCCACCCAATGTGGAGCGTGGTCCGAAATAGCTATAGCCGTGTACTCCGTCCCCGTCACCTTCGGGATCAGTGCCCTTCCCAAAACAAAAAAGTCTATCCGTGAATAAACTTTGTGGACATAGGAGAAAAACGAGAACTCCTTACTCCTAGGTCTACTAAATCTCCAGGGGTCTACTCCTCCCATCTGCTCCATAAAGTCCTTGAGCACCCTAGCTGCAGCCGGCCTCCTTCCGGTCCTGGACCTCGATCTGTCCAGCCCTGGGTCCAGCACCGTATTAAAATCTCCACCCATTACCAACTTTCCCGCCTCTAGGTCCGGGATGCGTCCCAACATACGCCTCATAAAATTGGGATCATCCCAGTTCGGGGCATATACGTTCACTAAAACCACCGCCTCCCCTTGCAATCTGCCACTCACCATCACGTATCTGCCCCCACTATCCGCCACTATGGTCTTTGCCTCAAACATTACCCGCTTCCCCACTAATATAGCCACCCCCCTGTTTTTTGCATCTAGCCCTGAATGAAACACCTGCCCCACCCATCCTTTGCGAAGTCTGACCTGGTCTATCAGCTTCAGATGCGTCTTCTGCAGCATAACCACATCTGCCTTAAGTTTTTTTAGGTGTGCGAGTACCCGTGCCCTCTTAATCGGCCCGTTCAGCCCTCTCACATTCCACGTGATCAGCCGGGTTGGGGGGGTCTTTACCCCCCCTCCCTTGTCGACTAGCCATCTCCTTTTTCAATCCAGCTCCTCTCCCGGTTCCCACGTAGCCGTATCTCCCCCCAACGGCGCCCTCCCACCCCGACCACCCCACCCCATACCAGCTCCCCCTTCTCCCCAGGACTCACCAGGTAGTACGCGTTGCGAGCGCGTGTCTGGCGAAGAACGCGTTCGTCTTCTGCTCATAATTTTCTTTGAGTCGAGTCATAGCATCAGCGTAATTGGGCGCATCCTGGGTCAGCGGGAAGATTTTGGAGCTGAGTCTGGAGTACAAGATTTGAATCTTCTGAGCCTCTGGAATGGAACAGGGGTCGGCGCTGCGTTGATATACGCTTCAAAACAAGCTAGCCAGTGCTGGAAGTCCTTTCTGGAGTCGCTTGCGTGTGGATCCAGCTGTAGTCGATCTGGTTCAATCCGAAGGTCCATCTTCTGAATCAGATACTAATAAATTGAGGCACGATCAATTTGGCTGGAGACGAAGTTGAATTCAAACTGAGGCTTTATTAGTGTCTGAAGTGTGGCCTCCGACAGCAGCTGACGAAATGGCTGCGAGCTGAAGGCCACACATATTTATAACTCGGCTCCTGGGCGGAGCTAGCATGCAGGGGCCCAGGTGAACCTGTAGTGCAGGTTCTACCGTACAACCCTGAATATAAGAACACAGTGGTTTACCACACAAGGATCCGCCAAACTTCAGGGTCAGGCTTCGGTGGCTGCATTGGAAATCCAGACCGAGCAGCAGGGGGGGCAGAGGTGAGGGAGGATATAGAGATTGAAATGAGTGTATTCGGCGCCCTGGATCGCGAGATTCGCAATACAATACCCCTTGATTTGGACCGAGTGGGACCTGGAGGCGAGGGCTATGGTTTGGGAAGCTGGATAGGTGCGCAAGGAGCACCGCCTTACTTTTTCTGGATGGACAAAGCTCTCGGTGCTCCTGGAGTCGAAGAGGCAGGGAGTGTCGCGCCCGTTGATCTGGACCTGCATCATGGAGTTCCGCAGGTGCTTTGGCCGCGATTGGTTGAGGGTGATCGCTCCCAGTTGTGGGTAGTCCGAGTCCTCAGCCGAGTCAGATTCACAAAATGGCCGCTGATGTCGGGTCTAGAAGATGCCCGCCGCCAAGATGGCCACCACATGACTCGCACGAGGCTGATGACGCATCAGAAAGGGGCGTGTCCGGCCGGTGCGCAGCCGCGTTGTGGGGCCTGTGGGCCTGTGAGCTCGATTTTCGGAGAAGATGGCGGCCACCAAGGTGGCCGCCCCATGACTCGCACGAGACCAATGAAGCGTCAGAAAGGGGCATGTCCGGCCGGTGCGCAGCTGCGTTGTGGGACCTGTGGGTCTGTGAGCTCAATTCTCGGGCCTGGTGAGCTTTTTGTTTCTGGGCCTTGGGCCTGGCCAGGCAGACCCTCGCGAAATGCCCCTTCTTTCCGCAATCGCTGCGGATGGTGGAGCGGGCTGGGCAGCGTTGACGTGGATGCTGGCCCTGCTCACAGAAATAGTACGGTGTGCCCCCGGTCTGGGCGGGTCACCGCGCGGTGCAGGCCCGTAGCGTGGCCGAGTCTGGGGAAGTCCGAGGGGGGCTCGCAGGGTCTGCGGCGTACATGCTTAGGTTGTGGCGGGCCACTTCCAGTGAGGTAGCAAGCGTTACTATGTCCTGAAGGTCTTTAGCTCCATTTTCGAGGAGTCGCTGCCTGATAGAGGTCGAACGGATGCCGGACACGAAGGCGTCTCGGTTGCGCAGGTTCATGTGGACTTCCCCCATCACATCCTGATGGTTGCAGTTCCTGGCGAGCGCGGTGAATTGTTGCAGGCGGTGTTTCCACGTACACATCCAGCGTTTCCCTGAGCGCTGCCGGCAGGTAGAGAGCAGGTGCCGTGCATGGACCTCATTTATGGATTTGACTAAACGCTTTCGCAGGATCTCGATTGCCTCGTTGTAAGGGGTCACCTTCTCGATCATGGCGGAGATTCTATGGCTCACCCGGGCGTGGTGTAGGCGCAGCTTGCGAGGCCCTAGGACTGGAGTTTCCGAGGATTCCAGGTAGGCCTCGAAGCAGCGGAGCCAGTACTTAAAAATTTCTTTGGCCTCCGGTTTCTGCTTCCAGGTTGAGCTTTTCTGGCTTGAGACCGGCGTCAATCCAAACGTAGTCTGCTTATTAAATTGTAGTACCCTCAATAATGACACGAGAGTGTGGAATGGTAAATGAAGGCTTTAATAAGCAGAGAACTAGCCAGCTACAGAGACGTCTGCTTACTGAGTGCCGCCTACAGGGCGTTACCTTTTCTACGGCTCCCTGGTGGGCGGAGCTGAAGGCGGAGTCCCCAGGGTTCCAAACCCGTTCTTAAAGGGGCATCACCTACATGATGTTAAGGGTACAGTAACCATTCATCACAGACACTTGAGTGGATAATCCAAACTGGCATTTCAGTGCAGTACTGAGGGAGTATCAGAAGTGATGTTTTTTGCACATGATGTTAAACAGAGTCTGCTCTCTTAGGTAAAAGTAAAGTCGCCATTGTCCCAGATGGCCAAAGGCTGCTTTCCCCTTTGAGGGGCAGAGCTGACTGGTGGTGATTTAACCTGAGGATCACCACACCTCAGACGAGGGACAAGGTTGAATAAGTGGGGCCTTCATGAATAACCTCAGTCGGTACAGTAATTGAACTTGCGCTGTTGGCCTCACTCTGCACCACGGAGCTCCCAGTTGCGGGTAGTCCGAGTTCTCAGCCGAGTCAGATTGGCTGCGGCCATCTACTAGACCCGACATCAGCGGCCGACTGAGCTAAACCGGCCCTCCTCCCTGAGGTAGAAGTAAAAGATCATGGTCACAATCTAATGGAAACATTTCTACCGGCCACATTGTGTCTGAAAGTCAGTACCAGGAGAATGCTGGTAAATGCCAGGTGACCTTGCTCCAGGGATCTACCTGGCTTGCTACGCCTCACAAGACCACGCAACGAGTGCTGGGAAACGTGGCTAAACGCGCTCGCTGAAGTGTCATTTGTAGCAGGTTTTGCTGGGAGTTTCCCGCCGGCTCTGTCGGCGAGTTCCCCACCGCTATCTAACTGCACTTAGTCACTTTTTTGGGCCTTGTGGTGTTTCTCCCTGGTCAAGCCCACACTTAGGGCGGGATTTACTGGCTGTTGACGCTGGCAGAAAATTCTGGTCTCACACCGGCGCACAGGCTTCCCGGAGACGGGGGGTGCTAGCAACAGGAAATCCCGTTGACAACAGCATGACCAGTAGATTCCGCTGGCGGGTCGACTCCGGCACCGAAAAATACATGGCGGGCTGATTGGAAGTAGAGTCCAGGCCTTCATACATTACCCACAAACGCGCTGGGTATACCATGCCGAACTTCACTCCCTTCTTGAAGAGGGCCAACTTCACCTTATTGAAGCTCGCCCTCCTTTTGGCCAGCCCTGCACCCAGGTCCTGATCGATGCACAGTTCGCTGCCTTCCCAAGTACACACCTCGTCTGTCTGGCCCACCTCAAAATCAGTTCCTTATCCAGGAACTGGTGCAGTCGCACCACAATTACCCTCGGTGGCTCGTTCCCTTGTGGCTTCCTCATAAGCGCCCTGTGCACCCGGTCCACCGCCAAGGACCGAGCAAACACTCCTTCGCCTAGCAGCTTTTCGAACATCTGCGCCACATAGGCACCGGCATCCTGCCCTCAGCAGGCCCTCGATCCTCAAGTTCTGCCTGTACAATCTACTCTCCAGGTCCTCCACCTTCTCCTGCAGCCTCTTCTGTTGATCTCTCATCAACCCCATCTCCACAGCCATTCAGGCAAGCTGCTCCTCATGCTCCGCAACCACCTGCTCCACCTTCCGGATCGCCTGGCCCTGGGCCTCGAACCTCATCTCCATACAGTCGATCCCCGCCTTTATCGGATCCACCAATCTGGCCAGGTTCTCCAAGTTCCTCATTGTAGCGGGAGATCAGGACACCATTTTAAAATAACATCCCGATCGCCAATGCCCCCGATGCAACCCCCGAACCCCATCTCCAAGCCCCAAAGCACTGTGGGAGGATATCCAAGCCCTCCAACATCTCCCACGCAAGGCAACCCCAGACCAATCACCAGCGCACAAAAAATGCCAGCTTGGCACCTTGGCAGTGTCACCTGGGCACCTTGTAAGTGGCAGGTTGCCACCCAGGTGGCATTGCCAGGATGTCCCTGCCAGGATGCCACCCTGCCCTGGGTGACCCACATAAGTGCCATTCCACCTGGTTCCCCGTTTCTGAAGACCAGTACTGAACAGCGTTCGCGCAAGGTCTTCGAGGCAAAGGGGATTGAGCCCATTTCTCGGGTACCGCAGGAATCTGCACATTAAAGTGAGACATGGAACTGTCTTACGTTAAATATGCAGATTTGCTAAGAAATGATCCCACCCACAATGGGCGGGATTTAAATCTCAACGTCTCACGAGATCATGTTAGATATTGCGAGGTGTTGCGAGCCAGGTACGCTCTGGGAGCGGGGTCTCCCGGCTTTTATCGGCACACTGCGCCACAGCGAGCTGTTTTTCGGGCGCAGCGTGGCCATAAAATAGCGCCCCATGTTCCCACCTCTACCATGGACTTAGACCCAAGATGGGAGAATTTCACCCGATGGGTGGGAATATCTGGTTCCACCTGCCTGGGGCCAGAAATTCCCACCAGAGATCATTGGACCTTTTAATGGTCCGTTACATTGTCCGTCTCGCCTGCAATAATTCCCGCAGCAGGTGGGATTGAAAGATTTATCCCGGTGTTCCTGTTTTTCTGCTGTATTACCTGACATGTAATCAAGGTCATTTCCCCAGTTAGTACATTTTCTGATCTCCTTTTGTATTATGTAGCATTCTTCCTCGCTGTTAGCTACAACACCCTAGTCTCAAATCCAACATTAATGCAAATTCTGAACAACAGATGTTCCAACACTGATTTTATGGAATGCCACTTCCTATGCCCTTATAATCTGAATTAGTGCCCTTTACTGCCGCCCTCTGCTTACTTCACCGCACATTGAGTGATATGCCCTCTTCAAGTGGACCATCCCAAAGGCTTTTGGAAGTTTCCAAGCATATGACAGCTACTATATAACCCTTTTTCTATTCATGCTATTGATGTTTCAAATAATTCGCAGCGTAATTTAGTATGAACAAGCCACCTCACAAAATATCAAACGCACTGGCTGCTATTTATGCTGAATTTAGCAGCTTTGGCCTTGGTGTATTGTTCACACTGAAGTAACTTCTGTAAAGAGATCCACTTTCCTTATCAGGTGTAACAACTGACCTCAGTTCACAGCATCAATCAATCCAGACATTGGCCTCTTTTGTGCTTGTCTGAATTTCTAGGCTGGATTAGACAGCAATGGCGGACGTCCTGCACCCCAGCAGAAATGATGGGCGTGAATCCGCCTCCACTTGGTCATATCACCCTAGTTCCATTTTTCGGCTGAAAGAACTTTACATTTTTTGAGACGGCACCTACATCCCTTCTCCAGGTGAAAGTCCCGCCTCATACAGCTGTCAGCCAATCAGAGGCCAGCAGCTTTGTAGTCCCAGCAGTGCCACCAGGAGCAGTGAATGCTCCCAGTACTGCACTGAAGACATCAAGGAAGCGTTCAGTAATGGACCCAAAACAACAGGGAACATGCTCGGGGCTGGCTGGCAGGCCCTGGTCGGGCGGGTGGCCATGTTGGACAGGGCAGGGGAATTAGATACAAAGAGTGGGAAGGGTAGGGCGGCACAGTGGTTCAGTGGTTAGCACTGCTGCCTCACGGCACCGACAACCTGGGCTCGATCCCGGCCCCGGGTTACTGTCTGTGTGGAGTTTGCACATTTTCCCCATGTATGTGTGGATACCACCCCCACAACCCAAAGACGTGCAGGGTAGGTGGATTGGCCACGCCAAATTGCCCCTTAATTGGAAAAATTTAATAAAGGGTGGGTGGGGAAGCTTTGAGGGCTAGTGGAGGGGTGCCGCTGGTTGATATCAGGAGCCCGGAAAAGAGGAACCCCCATCACCTTTGACTGGCCAGAAACCCGTCGGGTCAAACCTGCTGGGTTACATGTTGGGCACAGGCCCTCCCCATCACCCTGTAACTCAAGAGTGGCAGCAAAATGTGGCCTTTAAGTGCATATTAATTATCCACCTAAGAGCCTCAATTGGTCCAATGCTCCAAATGCTTCCCAAGCTGCTCATAAAATCACAGCAGCGGCAGGCCGTGCGCATGCTGCACAACGCACAACGTCCTGTATAATGGAATAAAAATATAAAATATTTTTATATATAAAATAGCTCAGCAGACCTGGCAGCATCTGTAAGGAGTATTACAGAGTTAATGTTTAGAGATCAACATGATTCTTCTTCTCGAACATGAAAGAGGTAGAAATGTGATGGGTTTTGTGTTGTTGAAAAAGACTGGCACTTGGGGAAAAATTCAAAATGGAGGACAGAATTCATGATCCGAAATTGGTGAACTCAAACTGAATCCAGAAGGGTCTAAAATGTAGATGTTACACTTCATGAGATTTCATGGGAAGGGGCCACAGGCAGAAGATAAGATGTAGGGGGTGATGGAGTGGATCAGGATGCCACAGAGTGAACAGAGCCTTTCGAATGCTAACAGGGGAGGTCGAGGGGAAGCTGCGTTTGTTAGTAGCATCATCCTGGAGTTGCGGAAATGGCGGAGGATGATCCTTTGAATGCAGATCTGGTAGCGTGGAAAGTGACGCCAAGGGGAACCCTAGGCTGGATTTTCCATCCCGTCATGCCACCTTTCTGTTTCACCCTGCCGGCGGGATGCTCCGTTACGCCGGCTTGTCAATGGGGTTTCCCATTGTGGGTCAGCCCCACGCTGTCGGGAAACCCCCGGGCTGCCGGCAAAACGGAACATCCCGCCGGCGGAGAATCCAGCCCCCTATTATGGTTCTGGCAAAGAGGGCAAGAGGTGAGGACAGATGTACGGGAAATGGGTCAGGCTCAGTTGAAGGACCTGTCAAACACAGTGGAGGGAGAACCAATCGGCTGTGAAAAAAATAAACCATGTCAGAAGTGTCGTTGTGGACAGTAGCATCATCGGAGCAAATGCGATTGAGATGGAGAAATGGGAGAATGGCATGTAGCCCTTACAGAGAGCAGGGTGTAAGGAGGTGTAGGCAAGGTGGCTGTGAGCTTATAATGGAAATTGTGGGCAGTCTATTACCAGAAATGGAGACAGAGAGGTCAAGGAAGGGTCGGGGAGTATCAGAGATGGGACATGTGAAGGTGAGAGATTGGAAGCAAAATTGGTTATTTTTTCCCGTCCCAGCATGAAGCAACACTAATACCGTCATTGATGTATCGGAAATGGATTGGGCATCCATAGTGAAGAAGAGGTGGTTAGGGCCAGGAAACTGGAAATTGTTCAAATGATGGAAGGCATCAGAAGTATCACAAATGTAGGTGGGAATAGATTGTGCGAGACATGAAGTAGAGTCAAGATAGGACAAAATAAGTTCAGTGGGGCAGAAACAGACTGAAATTATGGTTCTGCCAGGTCAGTCCAGTTGTAGATTTTGGGAAGGAGGTAGAAGCTGGCTGTATGGGGTTGGGTTCTATGAGTTTGGAAACTGTGGAGTGAAGATCTCCAGAGGAGGCGAGGTCAGTGATAATCCTGAAAACATGCTTGACATTTGATGATGGGGTCATGGTCCAGTAGAAATAGGAAGAAGTGCCTGAGGTTTGCGCTCAATCTCTGCAAGGTAGAGGTCGGTAAGCCAGACAACAGCAACACCACCCTTATCAGCAGGTTTTCTATTAAGATCAGGGTTTAACCTGAGAACGGCTTTCATTCCACCTACTTGTTGATTTGGAGTTTTTTAAAGTAAATTGGCTATTGGCCAATTTCCAAATGCTCCAGTCCAGTGATGCCTACCACTGGCAGGACTGGAAAACCCTGGCCTTTGTTTCTGCTGATACACTAAATAAAATGCATGAGGTCATCTCTGATCGCTTATGAAATTAGCATTGTTGCTTTCATTTCAGTTTGTGGCTGAAAGGAGGATAATTCCTGTGAATATTGTCTACAGAAAAAATCCCAGAATCGTTATTGATAATCCCAACAATGTCACAGGTAATAAAATATTAATTCTTTAGGAATATAAGGCATTTGTTCTGTTGACTGATCAATAACAACAGTACAGATAAGCAATCATTTCAACTTTCTTTCATTTCTAAATAAGAGGAAATGAGATTCAGCCGCTATCTATAACAAACAATGACTAGCTTCCCATAACAGCGTCAACAAGTTGGATTTTATGGTCCCTTGGGAGCAGCAGGTTGCCAATCAGGTGGAGGGGTGGGGCAGGGGGCATAAAACTTTGTGCAATGCTATGGCATTCCTCATAGCAGGAACCCTTCCCCGTGCTTGCTTCAATATTGTCAGCCTTAGAAGGCAGGACGTGCAATTTGTGTCACCAACCGCAAGTTGATGCTGTCAATGCCTTGTTTATTCTTTTATGACGTTAAGACTGAGGGGTAAAATTGGTCCCAGGCGGTAGCACAGAACAGACAATAATAAATCGTCTGCCTGATTAAACCCTGGCCAATTTCCCTACTGTTTGATCAATGTCAGTAACAATGGAGGTTAGGAAATCATTGACAATGGCCTGAGGAAAGATGGATGCTGGGTGTCATTAACAATGAGTTGAGGTAAGATGGAGGCTGTGTTACTAAACAATGGCCTTAAACTGTTCTACACAAACGCTGAATACTAATTTCATCTGTAAGTCTTTCACAAGCTTAACTGATAAAATCAGTGGGCTTGATAGCAATTGTGTTAAGGTGTCTATTTGCTTCCTACTTAAATCATTGTTCTTCCGCAAAACAATTGTAAAATATTAACATTGCAGTGTTAAGTGATTTTAAAATAAAAGTATTTCCATCCTAACCTACGTTACTGGCACCTGAACTTTCTTGTTGCACTGGATTTTGCATTCCAATTGTATTAACATTTCTGTTTTAACAGTTTACAGTTGTGATATCCAAAAACCAGGCTGTGTTTTCTGTACTCCAGAAAGGATTTGTACGGTAAGAGTCCTTCCTGTTTATTTCCTTGGTTCCCATTTATTTTATTTTATTAGTTTGGTCCATGGACCCATAATCGGAATATGCCGTTCAGTAAAAGATTTAAAGTTGAAATAGCCAACTTGCCAGGACATCGTGTTTCCGGGCTTTGTATTTTGGAAAGGAGAAGTCAGACTCTTGAGCATCGAGTGGATTTTGGAACCAGCTTTGGAAGGAGTTGGTTCGATTGGTTAACTGGCAACCAGTGCTTTGCTAAGGGACAATGTTCTGCCTGACAGCAGTCTGATTGGTTCCTGTGTGATGCTTTTTGAGAGAACGAGGCAGAAGTATTTAGGCCTTGGAAGTGAAAGGCCTCACTTTCTCTCGCTCTGAAAGCAGTGAGTGCATGGCACATTCTTTGCTGTAAACCTGAAATGATGCTTAGTCTGCAGAGAAATTGAACAACCTTGTCAGCGGAAACCATCTCAAGCCTAGAAGGAAGATTTACCAAAACGAAAGCCTGAATTTCAGAAAGACATTGACTGGAAGTCATCCCAGTGCATCAAAGATCCTTATCCTTTTATTTTTAGTTTATTTCCCATTCCACCAGCCTTTCCACTCTGTGTTGTTTGTCTGTGTGTGTGTGTTTGTATAGAGAATGGGGCAATTTTGGAGGAATGAGTTTAGAAAGGGATAGTAGTCAGTTTTCTGTCCGTTTAATTATGATGCTACATAATAAAAGGTTATTTGTGTTTTAAAGTTACACACCTGGTGACTGCAGTTTATTGGGCTCAAACAAGGACCTCGGGTATTTTAATGTGATTTCACCTGTGTTGCGACTCCGGATCAAGTGGGGCAGGAATTGACCGCGCACCACCCAGGGTGTCATGACATAAGGAATACTCAATAGTTAATAAAGTTTTATGTTTAAATTGTATAAATAAAGCTTTGATTAGCTCTTGTTTATAGCTATGAATATAAATCACCATTCCTAGGAATGCAACTTCCATCAGTTCCAGGTTTTTGTAATCCGTGGGAGAAAGTTCTATGCCTTCTGCATATTTTATGACTTTTGAGTCCATGGCTGTGATAGGCTTGTGTTTACATGAGTAACCCAGTGATGTTGTTCAAATTTCATCAATGGTAATTTGTGATGGTCAATTTAATAAAGCTGGCACTTTATTACAGAAGTTAATATCCTGCAGGAAAGACAGTCCCCCCCCCCCCCGCCCCGCCCCCCCCCCCCCGTCCCCCCCCCCCCCCCCCCCCATCTCTCCATCCTCCCTCCTCGGTCTAAACAAAATCTTACTCTAGCCATGCATTAAGTGCTGTCAGATTGTAAACAGTATCAATAACAATATCAAACGATGCCATTGTGAAAGCGCCTTCACCACAAGGACTGCGATGGTTCAAGAAGAAGGCTCACCACTTTCTTAAGGCAAAAGGGATGAGCTATAAATGTTGACTTTCTGGAGTTACTCACATCCCAGAGACATAATAACAAATAGATTGCCCCTCAATTCCAGTCTAAGTAGTCAGGAGGTAGAGAGATTTAGGAAACAAATTCCAGAGTTTTAGGGACCACGCATCTGAACGCACGGCTGCCAACGGTGGAACAATTATTAACAATTATTTCACAGGAAATGTGTGTCGCTGCCTAAGCTCGCATTTATTTTTATTGCCCATCCCTAATTCCCCTGAGACGGTGGTGGCGAGTTGCCTTGTTGAACTGTGGCAGTCCACAGTACTGTGAGGGAGGGAGTTCCAGGATTTTGACCCAGCGATACTGAAGGAATGGCAATATTGTTCCAAGTCAAGATGGAGGGCAACCTGCAGGTTGTGGTGTTCCCACTCATCTGCTTTCCTTATCATTCTAGTTGGTCGAAGTTCTGCATTTGGCCGCTGCTAATGAAGGGGTCTTGGTGAGTTGCTGCAGTGCATTTTGTAGATGGTACACACTGTTGATACTGTGCATTGGTAGTGGAGGGAGTGGATGTTCAAAGTTGTAGCGGGGTGCCAATCAAGCAGCCTGCCTTGTCCTGGATGGTGTTGAGTAAGCATGTCAATATTTTTGCATGGGTCACGTTTCTATTTTTTTCGCACTCGAGGGACCAGTGAAGAAATTTCATAAAGGTACATGAATTTCAAAAAAAAGGTTGAGTTTGAAGAAAAGAAACAACTTGCTAAGCAGAAATAAGACAATGTTGCGGTAATAAATTGATCATTTTAAAAAAAAATTAATGTGAAAGTGTGCCTGCTGATGTTTTCTCCCACAGTCCAAAGATGTGCAGATTAGCTGGATTGGTCATGATCAAAGCTCAGGGTTACAGGGATAGGGTGGGAGAGTGAACCTAGGTGGAGTCCTCTTTTGGACGGTCGGTGCAGACTCAGTGGGCTTCTGCACTGTAAGAATTCTATGAATTCCATTGTTGTGTTCCCTGCATTATAACACTTATTGCACTTCAAAAGTGCTTCAGTGGTTATGATTTGGAACACCCTGAGATTGTGAAAGGTGTTATAGAAATGCAAGTCTTTTTAAGCAAAACAGTAGTTTTGAAACCTCTTTTCTTTTATCAGGAATCAGTCGTTAAGTCTCTGGAACCAAAACGTGTGGCTTCATCCAGGAGGGCCACAGTGACCATTTTTGGTTCTGGTCTAAGTATTGGATCACGTGCTGTGCTTCACATCAAAGGAATTAGTGACTATGTAACAGCCAAGTAGGTACAAATTGTAGTCATCCATGAAGAGTAGTTAGATTTGTTCCTTTTGAATAACTAATTATTAATTCTTTTTGACTTGGCATCGAAACAAAGGAACAGGAGGAGGACATTTGGCCCTTTTGGGCTTGTTCCACCATTCAATGAGATCTTACCTGACCTGTGACCTATACCCCAAATCCCTTTGGCTGACAAAAATCTGTGAATGCTAGATTTAAAGTTAACAGTTTACGAGCATTAATTCCATTTGGAGAAGAGAGATCCACACTTCCACTACCCTTTGTGTAGGAAGTGTTTCCTAATTTCACTTCTGAAAGGTCTGATTATTGATAAATGGAGCACTGCTTTTTCCACATTGAGGGTTAGTGTATCTTTGTTTATAATGTAGACAGAGAGTTATTATTCCTCCAGCTGTGAAGTCCCTGATCTAGCAATAATTCTTTCACACAGCTGGTCACAAAAACAATCACAAACAAGTAAAATTTGTACATTAAACAGAATATTAATATTTACTGTTTTAAAATATATTTATCCACCAGATCGAGCAACTGTACTATTAAGAGTGACACATTAGTAAGATGTGTTTTACCAGAGACAACCCATGGTAAAAAGACAGCGTGTTTACTATATGATTCTGAAAAGGACTGTGCAGCTAACAGGACTGCTGTACTGGTGTACATCAGTAACATTCTCATTACAGGGATTCAGCCAAATCTATCCTGGGTTAGGTGAGTATGATGGCGATGGGAGGAGGAGATGTTATGCTTTTGGGTTTTTTTGGATCTTATTCTATATTACTTTACCTTATGTATCTTAAATATTTTGCAGGGCTCTGTCCCAACTCCCAAACCATTTCGACCCTGAGATCCAAGTGGTGTAATTGGAAACAAGCAATAAATCTGCTTTGATAAATATTTCTTAATACTCCACAGTAAGATCTTGGTACGGTTCCACTTTAATCTTCAGAAGTGACGAGAGTATCACTGCACAACTTCTTTAAAGTATCAATGTGAACCAAATTTATTTAACACATTATTAACAGATGAATAATCAAACTGATACAACAGTTGTTGCTAACCTTTCCGGTTGGTTCAATTGCTCTGTTTTATTACCTTTGCTCTCGAGTCGCCAGGTACCTTTATGATACCGCCACGAGGTTCAAGTCCAAGTAATGATCAATAACTCAATACACCGATTAGTAAGATTCAAATCAAAGCACATTTATTATACACAGTAATCGCTACTCATGCACAAATTCTATGTCTAAGCTACTTCTATAACTAACAGGCCTATACTTAACTTCGGACTGGCCCACCAGGCCAGGGAAACAAATGGCCTTTCGTTCGGGTTCTGAGTCTGCGGGATTCGAAGTTGGTACGGATTGGTAGCTAGGAGCGCCTATCTCGTAGCGAGCGTTGAATTAAGACTTACGGGCTTTCGGCGGTCACTGCACCGGTCACGGTCAATGTTGGTTCGTGTTGCTAGGTGACCCGGGCAGGAAGAAGAGAGCGATTTGAACTTGGGGCTTAACTCTTATAGGCCCCAGGGGCTTCCCGCCTCTCGGGGCGGACCCTGTACCTGGTTCTAGGTGATTGGACTTTGTTCCAATCGCTTGGTTCGATTTCGCCAATACTGGAGCGGTTCCCTGATCGATGTGCGGTCTTGAGGTTTTCGTTAACCTCTTTTGTGTTGGCTCCTGCTGGCGCCGGGGAGTCTGGCTTAGTTTTGGGTGTCCCAAATGTTGCTATTGTTCCCGGGGATTGCTCATCAGTATGTAGATGGCTGCTACATTATTATGCTGATGGTCGCTGGTATCGATGCTGTGTGGCCTTTTGTAGAGTTAAATACACAGCAAACCTGCACCTGCTGGTTTCTGCCTGTGCTGGCTAAATTTCCCATCAGCCTTTGTCGTTCGCCATTTTAAATCGGGAGTTGGCCAATTTAGGTTGCTACACTTCCTCCTTGTGATCCTAAAGCGAAGCGTGAAGGATCACATAACTACGTTACTTTCCATTTCCTGACCCGGCAAGCACTTCTTTCATGGCCTCTGCACTTACCATAACTATGCAAAAAAAATTTTAACTGACAATTCTAAGGGGCGCTATGTCAAACAGGGACATGCATTACAAAACAAGAAAATGGGAACCTCTAACTATCCTTAATACACTACTCTCACTTAAACATTTCATCACTCTAACTTCCTCAACCATACAAACAAAATCATAGCAGTTTATGCACCTTTTTCCTGGTTTGGCAGTCAAGCTCAGGATCGTACAATTGCTCATGAACATTTCTTTATTTACAACAAAAACGCAAACGAATGCTCTTTATTATAGATGGCGGGGATCGGGGATCTGATCGTACCCGAAAATAGGGGATCTGATCCTATATACCGGGGTGCGAGCGCGGTAGGCTCTCCTTCTCCATTTTCTCAGACGCATAGTCTGCACAATGCAGAAGAGTATCGTCAATACCAATAGGGATTCTATCAAGTAGGACAGGGAGTACCAGGTTATAAACCTGGTACACCAAGATGGTGTGGTGTCGCTTGTGACTGGGCTCTGGGTACTGTGCGGAAGTGAATCATTAACAGCTGGGGGGCTTGAGGTCATGGGGTTCGTGGTCGCGCGCAACCAAATGTCCATTATAACGATGAACCACGCGGAGGATGTCCTCATGGTTCTTCTTCGTTCACTTCTCTTCTCTTCTCTTGGAGCTTCTGGAGTTCTGTGGAAACAAGCATAGTGTCTGTAACTATCTTGGTTTAACATCTCGTACGATAGTCTGTCTGTCCTTTAGTGCCAATTACTCCCTTTATAATTGGTCACTATGTGTGACTCCCTCATTTTGTTTCCAAAAATTTGGAATTTTAGGACAAGACACACTTTCAAATAATGAACCAGTGCGAGCTGTCTCGCAGACTGTGCAATTTACCATGCAAATGTTTGAGGATGTAAATAGCATGTGGTTGGCAACCTAAGGGTTACCTGAAACAAACAAAACTTTTTGAACTAAAACTTTCCAAAATGAGGGGCGTATGGGCCGCGACGGGTAAGAGTTGGCTGGAGTCCCCGGGTAGGACGGCCACCAATGCTGTGTGTCCCCTACCCGAGCGTAGCTGACCAGGGGGCGGTTCCCAGGCAGGGCGGGTCCCAAGCCGTTTCTCCACTGCCTGAGCAAGAAATGTAGTCATCGTGGGGGGTTGCCGTATTGGTTCTTTCCTCGAACCAGAAGGGCAGTTATGAACGGGGGTCTGGGTTTCCGTCGAGAGACGAGTTCCGCTGAACTGGTGTCTGGGACCTTAACGAGTCTATGGAGACAAACTAGTTCCTCTGAACTAGCGCCTGGCCAATAGCAAGTCTCTGTGGGCAAGTCCTCAGAGGTTTCGGCCGAAAAGGCGTGGGGCCGTGGAAAAAAAAGTATCCGGTCTGACATACAACATTTAACAATACACTACAAACAACATAAAACATGCTGCAGGTTCCATCAGAAAGGACACCATTTTCTCCCAAGCGGTTCCTTTTAAAACATCATCGGGACACCTCAGTTATCGGTTGCGAATAGGGTCGCAAAGGGGTTCGCGTTTTGGGAGTCAGACTCAAGGTCGTCATCTTCTCCTGGATGCCAAACTCTCGAGTGTATCAGGGCTGATAGGGCTGCTTGGTATGACCTGGGATCGCTCTCGTCATTCTGGACGAGGCTGTACGAATTGTCTCTGTGCCAATAGGTGGTGTCTAGTTGTGTAGGGGCGGAATCGGGGTCGTCATTGTGGGTCGGTGGTCGGTGGTGGGGTTTGTTTAGGAAAGTGATCATGAAGGGATCACTCGAATTGTGGTCAGATTCGCTGGGTGTGGGTCCTGTTGCATGGGGATAGTAGGGTGGTGTGCTGTGGCTATCGTCCGAGTCACAGTCGCTGCTACTGCAGTCTGTGGGCGTTCCGGGGCGGAGTGTATATTTTGGGGGTGGAGTCGAGGTTGAGTCCGTGGCTGGGCTGGATGTGTTGGGGGAGGGTAGGGTTACGTTGGCGGTGGGCGGGGTGTGGTCTGCTGCGTCGAGCATGACGTGGTGTGCGTGGTTAGACTGTGTTCCATATGCCTTCAGTTGGTTGACATGGAACCACGTAGTCTTTCCATTGGGGTACTTTATCTTGTAGACGGAAGGGCTTACTTCGTCCGCAATGGAGTATGGACCCGAGTACTTAGGTGACAGGAATGTGCTGAGGTTGTATACGGAGAGCATGACTTGCTGTCCTACACTGTACTCAGTCGCATGCACTGCCTTATCGAAACAAGTCTTGCTCTGTTTCTTTCTTGTGCCCAATTTCACTGCAGCTGCTAGCTGAGCCGTTTTAACATTATCTACTAATTGCTCTACTGCTTTCTCGTGTGTGAGGGCCGTCACCTCGGGGCTGGCCAAGTCTAAACCTAATAAAAATTCTGTGCCTTTCATGGAGCGTCTGGTCATGAGGGTGTGTGGTGTGTAACCTGTCGAAGTTCAAACTGTATTACGCAAAAACATCAGCACAAAAGGGAGGACTGAGTCCCAAGTGGTGTTGTTTTGCTGGACCATTTTTCTGAGGGTGGATTTTAGGGTCTGATTCATGCGCTCCACGATACCACTTGATTGGGGGCGGTATGCAATGTGGAACTTTGGGGTAATGCCAAATATCGTGAGGTTGTTCTTCATGACACGTCCCGTAAAATCCCTTCGTCGGATTCAATGCTGCGGGGGTGTCCCCATCTTGTAAAGATGTGCTGGGTTAAAATCTTGGCTGTGGTCTTTGCAGTGTTTGTTCTGGCTGGGAATGCTTCCACCCATTTCGTAAACGTGTCTATTACCACGAGTACCCAAAATACTGCGAGCAGGTGCCTCTCACAGGCTGAAAATCCCTGCTCCACAGCATCTAAAATTCTGGAGGCGTAAGCTATGGGCCTTAACTGGTCGTGCCGTTCCTGGAGGAGCACAGCCGAAAGGGTGAGGTCTGTGGCTGCAAGGGGGCAATGGTCCTATAAAATCAATCTGGAGGTTAGTCCAGGGGCCATTAACGGGTCGGGTGTGACTGAGTTGAACCTTTTTGGCATATCTGTCCGGATTATTCTGGGCACAGATAAGACAATTCTCGATATAGTGATTAACATCGTCCTTTAAATTCGGCCACCAACAAAGCTTCCTGAGGTGGGCTGTAGTGGGATCGATTCCCTGATGTCCATGACCGTCATGGAATAAACAAATCAGTTGATTCCTGTCCTGTTCAGGAACCACATAAAGGGTGTCTTTTAACACCACACCGTCATGTGTGGTCAGTGCATTTTTAAACCTCTCGTAGGGTCCTGGATAATTTCCTTTTAAAATCTCCCTGAGATTGCTGTCCTGCTTCTGGGCCTGCACTAAATCCTCGATATTAGTCTGCGAGACCTGAACTGCATTCACTGGTGCGCTTTCGGGGGGTGTCCAAAAATATCCGTGCCTAGAACCTGCTTTAGCCAGTGCGTCGGCTTTTACATTTCCCGGGGGTGGGGGGAACGATGGTGACTTCGAACTTTGACTATACCAAAAGTCCTGTTCTGTGCTCTCTCTAAGATGTGACGGAGCAATGGGGCTGAAGGGAGGGGTTTTCCATCTGCGGAAACAAATCCTCTTGCTTTCCACAGGGACAGGAATTCTGTAAGTCTGTTGCAGACATAGCGGCTGTCCGAGTATATGTCTGCTGGGCTGGGGAAGGAATCTGGCTGTTCCACTATGTATGCGATGGCCGCAGGTTCTGCTGCCTGCGCGCCTAAGTGTCCTGGAAGTTTTATTGCTATTTCTTCTCGGGTGCGTCCCTGCGCATCCTCAACATGAATACCAAATCCTGTTATGCGCTTCCCTTCCAATACTGTGGAAGATCCGGCCACATATATCTTTATGGGCTCGCACGTGTCTGTGTGCTGGGGGCTCAGGGTCGAACTACCTACCTTTCTGGGGGGTGTTTTAGCGATAAAGGGGCCTGTGTTGTGGTGTAGAGAGATAATTTCACATTCATGGGGGGTTCCGGGGTACTGTAGGTTATCGGCTAAAAAAGTGTGGGTCTTTGTCCTTTTCACAGTGATGTCCCGTCCTTGCAAAAGAAGGGTCCATCTAGCTGCTCTAATCTGACTGACGGTACCGTCCTTGAGTTGTCCGTCCCGTAAAAGTTGGGTGGGGGTGTGTTCCGTGAGGATTGTGATGGGGTTCAGTCCGGTAATGTACGAAAAATACTGAACTGCCCAAAATACTGCGAGCAGGTGCATCTCACAGGCTGAAAATCCCCGCTCCACAGCATCTAAAATTCTGGAGGCGTAAGCTACGGGCCTTAACTGGTCGTGCCATTCCTGGAGGAGCACGGCCGAAAGGGTGCGGTCTGTGCGTGCTACCTCTATAGCGTAAGGGGAAATCGGGTCTGGAACTTGTAGTGCGGGGGCTGCTATGAGTACCTGTTTTAAAGAGTCCACAGCATCCGTATGCTGCGGAAGCCATTCCCAGGGGGCTCCTTTCTTTAGGAGGTCTGAGAGGGGCGCTGCCTTGCTGGGGAAACCGTCAATGTGGTTTCGGCAGTAGCCAACCAGTCCTAAAAACGACCGGAGGGCTGAAACGTTCTGGGGAAGGGGCAATTTAGCAATCGAGTCAATCCTTTTCTGCTCGATCTCGCGTTTACCATGTGTGATAATTGTTCCCAAATATATCACCTTATCTTCCAAAATCTGGGCCTTTTTGGGGTTAACTTTACAACCGATTGAGTGTAAGAGTTCCAGGAGTTCGGACAGAAGCTCAATGTGCTCTTCCTTGGTGTCTGTCTGAAGTAGTAGGTCATCTACGTACTGGACCAGACATTCAGGGCGAGAGAATTTGGCTAAACCATTTGCCAACTGTCGGTGGAAAATGGAGGGGGAGTTGTGGAATCCTTGTGGCAGGCATGTCCACTTGTACTGCTGTGCTTTAAAGGTGAAGGCAAATTTGTACTGGCACGCCTTTGCCAATGGAATGTACCAGAATCCATTACTGACATCCAAAACCGTAAAGTATCGGGAATTGAGTCCCTGCTTCAGCATGGCCTCGGGACTTGTTGCTCCTGTGGAGGCTGCTGCGGGGGTGACGTTGAGTTCCCGGTAATCGATTGTCAGTCGCCATGATCCATTGGGTTTCTCACTGGCCAAATCGGGACATTATTAGTGGAGGCTCCTGATCTAAGTACGCCCTGCTCTAATAAGCTTTCGATTACTTTTGCGATTTCTCCCTCTGCCTCTTGGGGAAATCCATATTGTTTTTGGGGTCGAGGTTCAGGTCCTGTGATCTGTACGGAGCCAGTCATCCGGCCACAGTCGTGTTTGTGGGTCGCGAATGCTGTCCTGTTCTTTTGTAACACTGCCCGAACCTGCTTGTCCGTGCTAAGCGTGGTCGGGTTGAACCAAAATTCGCCTACTGCGCTAATTTTGTTCACGTATTCACCTATGTTGAGCGTTGCGGGGGCTTTTGGGGATTTCGCCATTTTCCAGACACACTGGTTGACTGGATCAAATGATAAGTTGTGGGAATTCATAAAATCGATTCCCAGAATGTGTTCTGCTGTGTGGGGCAGGTCAACTAAAACCACGGGGTGCTTGGTGGTGATGTTACCGATTTGAATGGGTACAGGGGCTGTGATGTGTCCCTGCTGTGAGTGGCCTGTAAAGCCGCTGAGGGTGATAGTGGCTGTAGTGGGCCACGTGTCCTTTTGGAATATGGTGGAGGAATTTATTGTGGTGCGGGACCCTCCTGTGTCCCAGAGAAACTCAATGGGCTGTCCCAGAATTTTCGCTGCAACTACTGGTCGTCCGGACCTATCCCAAAGGGTGTCGCAGACCCAACTGGGGAAGCCCGAACACCGTCAGTCCGTTCCGGTCAGGTCCGTCTGATCTGAACGGGCGCTAACACTATGAATGGGCTCTGTCTTCTTCTTACTCAGAGTGCTCGTCTGCTGGGCTCTCTGTGGCTTTTGTGGGGGCATTGCGCTCTCTTGCAAAGTGTCCCAACTGTCCACAGTTGTAACACTCCTGTGACTTAGGTGGGGGGCTGTTCTTTCCTTCATTCACACATGCGGGGTTCTGGTGTGTTGTAATTGCCTGTATATCTGCGTCGGCCTGCTTTTCTTCGGGATTTTTAACTGCGGGTTTGTTTTGTACAGATTGCTCCCAGGTGCGGGACAATCTTTTCGCTACCCATTTTTCGTTATGAGCCTCCTCTGAGGGATCATAATTCGCGCCAGCTTTTTGTCCTGTTTCTGTGGCATGGGAGATAAGGGTGCGGGTCCATTTGGCCATGTTGTCTGGGGACAAATGGGCATGGTCTACATCTCCAAAGACTGCTGCAAAGTGGATCTACAGGCGTCCAGCAAACGCTGTGGGGTGCTCGGTTTTCTTTTGCCTGCATTTATTGAGGCCATCTACGGGGTCACCCCGGCTATACCCGATCGCATCCAGGATCGCGGTATGCATTTCTGCAAGGGTGCCTCCTCCTACATTCTGTGGGTCGGGAAGGGCTGCTGCGACTGAAGGGTCTAAACTTAAAACTGTGAGCTTTACATGCTCTCGCTCGTCCAGGCCGTACATGGTTGCCTGCTGTTTTACTCTGGCAAAGAAATGGTGGGGGTCTGAGGTGGGGAGGAATGGTGTGATCCTATCGCACGCGTCCCGTAATTGGGTCACTGTTAAGGGTGTGTGTACAGAAATTCCGTATCGTCCGATGTGGCTGTGCGGTGAGTGGTTACAGGGTTCATTGGAGCCTGAACTATCTGCTCTGTGGGGGGTTGGGGTGCTTTTCTCTTCTGTGGCTTTCCCTGCGCATATGTTTCCTGAACATATCTCTGCACTGCCTCGTTTAATTCTTCCCAATCGGGACCGTCTTCCTCATCTAATTTTGCTCCAAAGGTTTCCTGGAATCCTTTCTGGACTGAAAGCAGAGATTGCTGTTCTGCAATCAGCTTCCGGCACTTTGCGTGGTCAACGAGCTTTGTCTTTGCTCCGTGGTGGCAGCATGGAGTGCTCTTAACGCTGCCTTCAGGTCGCTACACTGCCTCTGCAATGCTTCTACTTGTTTCTCTGTTTCTTCACGTACCAGGACTGCACGTTGCATGTTCTGATCGGGCTTTTCATATTGGGACTGGAAGCTGCTTAAGTGCGCCAGACAAGACTGGTGAGCCCTTTTGGTATCCTCCACCTCTCCGTCTTTTGCTGCCAACTTCCTCCTCAATTCTAAGTTCTCTTTTTCTACCTCGCTTACATCGACCTTACTCATTCAATGTATGCCTTCTACTTCTTTCCGGAGCGTCCTAACGACCTCCTCTGTGCCTCGCAATTGTGCCAAACAGGACACGATTGCCATCGGCTTGCGAGCTTTTCCTAAGCTCTTCTTGTGGATCTCGCTCAGGGTCTCCCACCAAGTATGTCCTATACTCCTGGGGCCTGATTCCTCGTTGTCACAGAATTCATTCCAAAGGGGCCATCCTTTCCCTTTGAGATATTTCCTGATCTCTTCCTCCCAAATGGGACATTGTCCCACTCTACTGCTGCTGGTCGCTGCGACCGCAAATTCCTCGGGGTTCATGAGGCGTTGCATTGCCTGCATTGCCATCTTTCCTATCCGAATGCTGCTCTTCAAATTTGGGACAGGGGTATAAAGGCGGTGCTGTAAATAGGGGTACGGCTTTCGCTACTTTCCGATATACAAATTCCCGACAGTTTTGTCGCAACAAAAAAATCTATCCGTTTTAACTTATCGCCCTGTTAGTTACGCATGCATACACACACTTCTGAAATATGAGGATTGATCTGAACTGCTTGAATGCTTGTGGTTTTCTGTTCCCAATTGGATCTCTAATTCAAATTCTGGGTTCTGCCAGAGTGGTTATGCCACTTCTAGATCGGGTCCCGGCGGAGTCGCCAAATAATGTTGCTAACCTTTCTGGTTGGTTCAATTGCTCTGTTTTATTACCTTTGCTCCCGAGTCGCCAGGTATCTTTATGATACCGCCACGAGGTTCAAGTCCAAGTAATGATCAATAACTCAATACACCGATTAGTAAGATTCAAATCAAAGCACATTTATTATACACAGTAATCGCTACTCATGCACAAATTCTACGTCTAAGCTACTTCTATAATTAACAGGCCTATACTTAACTTCGGACTGGCCCACCAGGTCAGGGGAACAAATGGCCTTTCGTTCGGGTTCTGAGTCTGCGGGATTCGAAGTTGGTACGGATTGGTAGCTAGGAGCGCCTATCTCGTAGCGAGCGTTGAATTAAGACTTACGGGCTTTCGGCGGTCACTGCACTGGTCACGGTCAATGTTGGTTCGTGTTGCTGTGTGACCCGGGCAGGAGGAAGAGAGCAATTTGAACTTGGGGCTTAACTCTCATAGTCCCCAGGGGCTTCCCGCCTTTCGGGGTGGACCCTGTACCTGGTTCCAGGTGATTGGACTTTGTTCCAATCGCTTGGTTCGATTTCGCCAATACTGGAGCGGTTCCCTGATCGATGGGCGGTCTTGAGGTGTTCGTTAACCTCTTTTGTGTTGGCTCCTGCTGGCACCGGGGAGTCTGGCTTAGTTTTGAGTGTCCCAAATGTTGCTATTGTTCCCGGGGATTGCTCATCAGTATGTAGATGGCTGCTACATTGTTATACTGGTCGCTGGTATCGATGCTGTCTGGCCTTTTGCAGAGTTAAATACACAGCAAACCTGCACCTGCTGGTTTCTATCTGTGTTGGCTAAATTTCCCATCAGCCTTTGCCGTTCGCCATTTTAAATCGGGAGTTGGCCAATTTAGGTGGCTACACTGTTAACATTTTACAAGATTAGGGCTTTAATTTCCTGAGTAAATAAAATAACAATATATTTTAATTTTGAAAAAATAAATTTTTTTAATAATAATCTTTATTGTCACAAGTAGGCCCACATCAACACTGCAATGAAGCCACTGTGAAAAGCCCCTAGTTTCCACACTCTGGCGCCAGCTCGGATACACAGAGATAGAATTCAGAATGTCCAAATTACCTAACAGCACGTCTTTCGTACATAACTTTTAACTACACTCCATTTGGGATTATCAACTGACAAGTGACAACTTCATTGTAAATCAACTCCCTGCAGCTTTATTGACAGTGATGAATTAGAGGCTGGAGGAAAGGAAAACCCATTCTCAGATCATACACAGGGATATGCTACTGTCAGAGCTCAGATCCAGGCGGATGCCCTGTCAGAGCTCAGGTCCAGGAAGATGCTCTGTTAGAGTGCAGATCCAGGGGGATGCCCTGTCAAAGCTCAGATCCAGGGAGATGAGCTGTCAAAGCTCAGATCCAGCGATATGCCCTGTCAAAGCTCAGATTCAGGGAGATGCCCTGTCAGAGCTCAGATCCAGAGAGATGCTCTGTCAAAGCTCAGATCCAGCGAGATGCCCTGTCAGAGCTCAGATCCAGAGAGATGCTCTGTCAAAGCTCAGATCCAGCGAGATGCTCTGTCATAGCTCAGATCCAGAGAGATGCTCTGTTAAAGCTCAGATCCAGGGAGATACTCTGTCAGAGCTCAGATCCCCGGAGATGTCCTGTCAAAGCTCAGATTCAGGGGCTGCTCTGTCAAAGCTCAGATCCAGGGAGTTGCCCTGTCAGAGCTCAGATCCAGGGGGATACCCTGTCAAAACTCAGATCCAGGGAGTTGCCCTGTCAGAGCTCAGATCCAGGGAGATGCTCTGTCAAAGCACAGATCCAGGGGTTGCTCTGTCAAAGCTCAGATCCAGAGAGATGCTCTGTCAAAGCTCAGATCCAGGGAAATGCACTGTCAAAGCTCAGATCCAGGGGTTGCTCTGTCAAAGCTCAGATCCAGGGAGATGCCCTGTCAAAGCTCAGATCCAGTGGGATGCCCTATCAAAGTTCAGATCCAGGGAGATGCCCTGTCAAAGCTCAGATCCAGTGGGATGCCCTATCAAAGCTCAGATCCAGCGAGATGCGCTGTCAAAATTCAGACCCAGCAAGATGCTCTGTCAGAGCTCAGATCCAGGGAGCTGCTCTGTCAAAGCTCAGATCCAGGGAGATACCCTGTCAGAGGTCAGATCCAGAGAGATGCTCTGTCAAAGCTCAGATCCAGGGAAATGCACTGTCAAAGCTCATATCCAGGGAGATGCACTGTCAAAGCTCAGATACAGCGAGATGCTCTGTCAAAGCTCAGATCCAGGGAAATGCACTGTCATAGCTCTAGATCCAGAGAGATGCCCTATCAAAGCTCAGATCCAACGAGATGCCCTGTCAGAGCTCAGATCCAGGGAGATGCTCTGTCAAAGCTCAGATCCAGGGAAATGCACTGTCAAAGCTCAGATCCAGGGAGATGCCCTGTCAGAGCTCAGATCCAGGGAGATGCTCTGTTAAAGCTCAGATCCAGGGAGATGCCCTGTCAGAGCTCAGATCCAGGGAGATGCTCTGTTAAAGCTCAGATCCAGGGAGATGCCCTCTCAAAGCTCAGATCCAGGGGTTGCTCTGTCAAAGCTCAGATCCAGGGGTTGCTCTGTCAAAGCTCAGATCCAGGGGTTGCTCTGTCAAAGCTCCGATCCAGCGAGATGCTCTGTCAAAGTTCAGACCCAGCAAGATGCTCTGTCAGAGCTCAGATCCACGCAGATGCTCTGTTAAAGCTCAGATCCAGGGAGATGCCCTGTCAGAGCTCAGATACAGGGAGATGCCCTATCAAAGCTCAGAACCAGGGAGATGCTCTGTTAAAGCTCAGATCCAGGGAGATGCCCTGTCAGAGCTCAGATCCAGGGAGGTGCCCTCTCAAAGCTCAGATCCAGGGGTTGCTCTGTCAAAGCTCAGATTCAGGGGTTGCTCTGTCAAAGCTCAGATCCAGGGGTTGCTCTGTCAAAGCTCAGATCCAGAGAGATGCTCTGTCAAAGCTCAGATCTAGCGAGATGCTCTGTCATAGCTCAGATCCAGGGAGGTGCTCTGTCAGAGCTCAGATCCAGGGAGATGCCCTGTCAGAGCTCAAATCCAGGGAGGTGCTCTGTCAAAGCTCAGATCCAGCGAGATGCTCTGTCAAAGTTCAGACCCAGCAAGATGCTCTGTCAGAGCTCAGATCCAGCGAGATGCTCTGTCAAAGCTCAGATCCAGGGGGATGCCCTATCAAAGCTCAGATCCAGCGAGATGCTCTGTCAAAGCTCAGATCCAGGGGGAAACCCTGTCAAAGCTCAGATCCAGGGGGATACCCTGTCAAAACTCAGATACAGGGGGATACCCTGTCAATGCTCAGATCCAAGGGGATACCCTGTCAAAGCTCAGATCCAGGGGATACCCTGTCAGAGCTCAGATCCAGGGAGATGCTCTGTCAAAGCACAGATCCAGGGGTTGCTCTGTCAAAGCTCAGATCCAGGGAGTTGCCCTGTCAGAGCTCGGATCCAGGGAGCTGCCCTGTCAAAGCTCAGATCCCGGGAGATGCTCTGTCAAAGCTCAGATACAGCGAGATGCTCTGTCAAAGCTCAGATCCAGGGGGATACCCTGTCAAAACTCAGATCCAGGGGGAAGCCCTATCAAAGCTCCGATCCAGCGAGATGCTCTGTCAAAGCTCAGATCCAGGGGGATACCCTGTCAAAGCTCAGATCCAGGGGGATACCCTGTCAAAACTCAGATCCAGGGGGATACCCTGTCAATGCTCAGATCCAAGGGGATACCCTGTCAAAGCTCAGATCCAGGGGGATACCCTGTCAGAGCTCAGATCCAGGGAGATGCTCTGTCAAAGCACAGATCCAGGGGTTGCTCTGTCAAAGCTCAGATACAGGGGTTGCTCTGTCAAAGCTCAGATTCAGGGGTTGCTCTGTCAAAGCTCAGATCCAGGGGTTGCTCTGTCAAAGCTCAGATCCAGGGGTTGCTCTGTCAAAGCTCAGATCCAGGGAGATGCTCTGTCAAAGCTCAGATCCAGCGAGATGCTCTGTCAAAGCTCAGATCCAGCGAGATGCTCTGTCAAAGTTCAGACCCAGCGAGATGCTCTGTCAAAGCTCAGATCCAGGGAGATGCCCTGTCAGGGCACAGATCCAGGGGGATGCCCTGTCAGAGCTCAGACCAAGGGAGATACTCTGTCAAAGCTCAGATCCAGGGGGATGCCCTTTCAAAGCTCAGATCCAGGAAGATACCCTGTCAGAGCTCAGATCCAGGGGGTGGCCTGTCAAAGCTCAGATCCAGTGGGATGCCCTATCAAAGCTCAGATCCATTGGGATGCCCTATCAAAGCTCAGATCCAGAGAGATGCTCTGTCAAAGCTCAGATCTAGCGAGATGCTCTGTCATAGCTCAGATCCAGGGAGGTGCTCTGTCAGAGCTCAGATCCAGGGAGATGCCCTGTCAGAGCTCAAATCCAGGGAGGTGCTCTGTCAAAGCTCAGATCCAGCGAGATGCTCTGTCAAAGTTCAGACCCAGCAAGATGCTCTGTCAGAGCTCAGATCCAGCGAGATGCTCTGTCAAAGCTCAGATCCAGGGGGATGCCTATCAAAGCTCAGATCCAGCGAGATGCTCTGTCAAAGCTCAGATCCAGGGGGATACCCTGTCAAAGCTCAGATCCAGGGGATACCCTGTCAAAACTCAGATACAGGGGGATACCCTGTCAATGCTCAGATCCAAGGGGATACCCTGTCAAAGCTCAGATCCAGGGGATACCCTGTCAGAGCTCAGATCCAGGGAGATGCTCTGTCAAAGCACAGATCCAGGGGCTGCTCTGTCAAAGCTCAGATCCAGGGAGTTGCCCTGTCAGAGCTCGGATCCAGGGAGCTGCCCTTTCAAAGCTCAGATCCCGGGAGATGCTCTGTCAAAGCTCAGATACAGCGAGATGCTCTGTCAAAGCTCAGATCCAGGGGGATACCCTGTCAAAACTCAGATCCAGGGGGAAGCCCTATCAAAGCTCAGATCCAGCGAGATGCTCTGTCAAAGCTCAGATCCAGGGGGATACCCTGTCAAAGCTCAGATCCAGGGGGATACCCTGTCAAAACTCAGATCCAGGGGGATACCCTGTCAATGCTCAGATCCAAGGGGATACCCTGTCAAAGCTTAGATCCAGGGGGATACCCTGTCAGAGCTCAGATCCAGGGAGATGCTCTGTCAAAGCACAGATCCAGGGGTTGCTCTGTCAAAGCTCAGATACAGGGAGTTGCCCTGTCAGAGCTCGGATCCAGGGAGCTGCCCTGTCAAAGCTCAGATCCAGGGTGTTGCCCTGTCAGAGCTCAGATCCAGGGAGCTGCCTTGTCAAAGCTCAGATCCAGGGGTTGCTCTGTCAAAGCTCAGATCCAGGGAGATGCTCTGTCAAAGCTCAGATCCAGGGAGATGCCCTGTCAAAGCTCAGATCCAGTGGGATGCTCTGTCAAAGCTCAGATCCAGGGAAATGCACTGTCAAAGCTCAGATCCAGCGAGATGCTCTGTCAAAGCTCAGATCCAGGGAAATGCACTGTCAAAGTTCAGATCCAGCGAGATGCTCTGTCAAAGCTCAGATCCAGGGAGATGCACTGTCAAAGCTCAGATCCAGGAAGATTCCCTGTCAGGGCTCAGATCCAGGAAGATTCACTGGCAGAGCTCAGATCCAGTGGGATGCTCTGTCAAAGCTCAGATCCAGGGAAATGCACTGTCAAAGCTCAGATCCAGCGAGATGCTCTGTCAAAGCTCAGATCCAGGGAAATGCACTGTCAAAGCTCAGATCCAGGGGGATGCCCTGTCAAAGCTCCGATCCAACGAGATGCTCTGTCAAAGATCAGACCCAGCGAGATGCTCTGTCAAAGCTCAAATCCAGGGAGATCCCCTGTCAGGGCACAGATCCAGGGGGATGCCCTGTCAAAGCTCAGATCCTGGGGGATGCCCTGTCAGGGCTCAGATCCAGAGAGATGCTCTGTTAGAGCTCAGATCCAGGGAGATACGCTGTCAAGCTCAGATTCAGGGGATGCCCTGTCAAAGCTCAGATCCAAAGAGATGATCTGTCAAAGCTCAGATCCAGGGGGATACCCTGTCAAAGCTCAGATCCAGCGGGAAGCCCTGTCAGAGTTCAGATCCAAGGGGATACCCTGTCAAAGCTCAGATCCAGGGGGATACCCTATCAAAGCTCAGATCCAGGGTGCTATCCTGTCAGAGCTCAGATCCAGGGAGATGCCCTGTCAAAGCTCAGATCCTGGGGGATACCCTGTAAAAACTCAGATCCACGGGTATACCCTGTCAAAGCTCAGATACAGCGAGATGCCCTGTCAAAGCTCAGATACAGCGAGATGCCCTGTCAAAGCTCAGATACAGCGAGATGCCCTGTCAAAGCTCAGATCCAAGGCGATACCCTGTCAAAACTCAGATCCAGGGGGATGCCCAATCAAAGCTCAGATCCAGGGAGTTGCCCTGTCAGAGCTCAGATCCACGGAGATGCTCTGTCAAAGCTCAGATCCAGGGAGGTGCTCTGTCAGAGCTCAGATCCAGGGAGCTGCCCTGTCAAAGCTCACATCCAGGGGTTGCTCTGTCAAAGCTCAGATCCAGGGAGATGCCCTGTCAAAGCTCAGATCCAGTGGGATGCCCTATCAAAGCTCAGATCCAGCGAGAAGCTCTGTCAAAGTTCAGACCCAGCAAGATGCTCTGTCAGAGCTCAGATCCAGGGGGATGCCCCGTCAGAGCTCAGATCCAAGGAAATGCACTGTCAAAGCTCTGAACCAGGGAGCTGCTCTGTCAAAGCTCAGATCCAGGGAGATGCCCTGTCAAAGCTCAGATCCAGGAAGATTCCCTGTCAGGCACAGATCCAGGGGGATGCCCTGTCAAAGCTCCGATCCAACGAGATGCTCTGTCATAGTTCAGACCCAGCGAGATGCTCTGTCAAAGCTCAGATCCAGGGGGATGCCCTTTCAAAGCTCAGATCCAGGAAGATTCCCTGTCAGAGCTCAGATCCAGGGGGATGCTCTGTCAGAGCTCAGATCCAGGGAGATGCATTGTCAAAGCTCAGATCCAGTGGGATGCCCTATCAAAGCTCAGATCCAGTGGGATGCCCTTTCAAAGCTCAGATCCAATGAGATGCTCTGTCAAATCTCAGATCCAGCGAGATGCTCTGTCAAAGCCCAGATCCAGGGAGATGCTCTGTCAAATCTCAGATCCAGCGAGAGGCTCTGTAAAGGCTCAGATCCAGGAAGGATCCCTGTCAGAGCTCAGATCCAAGGGGATGCCCTGTCAAAGCTCAGATCCAGGGAGATGCCCTGTCAGAGCTCAGATCCAGGGAGGTGCCCTCTCAAAGCTCAGATCCAGGGGTTGCTCTGTCAAAGCTCAGATTCAGGGGTTGCTCTGTCAAAGCTCAGATCCAGGGGTTGCTCTGTCAAAGCTCAGATCCAGGGAGATGCTCTGTCAAAGCTCAGATCCAGCGGAATGCTCTGTCAAAGCTCAGATCCAGCGAGATGCTCTGTCAAAGTTCAGACCCAGCGAGATGCTCTGTCAAAGCTCAGATCCAGGGAGATGCCCTGTCAGGGCACAGATCCAGGGGGATGCCCTGTCAGAGCTCAGACCAAGGGAGATACTCTGTCAAAGCTCAGATCCAGGGGGATGCCCTTTCAAAGCTCAGATCCAGGAAGATACCCTGTCAAAGCTCAGATCCAGTGGGATGCCCTATCAAAGCTCAGATCCATTGGGATGCCCTATCAAAGCTCAGATCCAGAGAGATGCTCTGTCAAAGCTCAGATCTAGCGAGATGCTCTGTCATAGCTCAGATCCAGGGAGGTGCTCTGTCAGAGCTCAGATCCAGGGAGATGCCCTGTCAGAGCTCAAATCCAGGGAGGTGCTCTGTCAAAGCTCAGATCCAGCGAGATGCTCTGTCAAAGTTCAGACCCAGCAAGATGCTCTGTCAGAGCTCAGATCCAGCGAGATGCTCTGTCAAAGCTCAGATCCAGGGGGATGCCCTATCAAAGCTCAGATCCAGGGAGGTGCTCTGTCAGAGCTCAGATCCAGGGGATACCCTGTCAGAGCTCAGATCCAGGGAGATGCTCTGTCAAAGCACAGATCCAGGGGTTGCTCTGTCAAAGCTCAGATCCAGGGAGTTGCCCTGTCAGAGCTCGGATCCAGGGAGCTGCCCTGTCAAAGCTCAGATCCCGGGAGATGCTCTGTCAAAGCTCAGATACAGCGAGATGCTCTGTCAAGGCTCAGATCCAGGAAGGATCCCTGTCAGAGCTCAGATCCAAGGGGATGCCCTGTCAAAGCTCAGATACAGCGAGATGCTCTGTCAAGGCTCAGATCCAGGAAGGATCCCTGTCAGAGCTCAGATCCAAGGGGATGCCCTGTCAAAGCTCAGATCCAGGGAGATGCACTGTCATGGCTCTAGATCCAGAGAGATGCCCTGTCAAAGCTCAGATCCAGTGGGATGCCCTATAAAAGCTCAGATCCAACGAGATGCCCTGTCAGAGCTCAGATCCAGGGAGATGCTCTGTTAAAGCTCAGATCCAGGGAGATGCCCTGTCAGAGCTCAGATCCAGGGGGATGCCCTCTCAAAGCTCAGATCCAGGGAGATGCTCTGTTAAAGCTCAGATCCAGGGAGATGCCCTCTCAAAGCTCAGATCCAGGGGTTGCTCTGTCAAAGCTCAGATCCAGTGGGATGCCCTATAAAAGCTCAGATCCAACGAGATGCCCTGTCAGAGCTCAGATCCAGGGAGATGCTCTGTTAAAGCTCAGATCCAGGGAGATGCCCTGTCAGAGCTCAGATCCAGGGGGATGCCCTCTCAAAGCTCAGATCCAGGGAGATGCTCTGTTAAAGCTCAGATCCAGGGAGATGCCCTCTCAAAGCTCAGATCCAGGGGTTGCTCTGTCAAAGCTCAGATCCAGGGGTTGCTCTGTCAAAGCTCAGATCCAGGGGTTGCTCTGTCAAAGCTCAGATCCAGGGGTTGCTCTGTCAAAGCTCCGATCCAGCGAGATGCTCTGTCAAAGTTCAGACCCAGCAAGATGCTCTGTCAGAGCTCAGATCCACGCAGATGCTCTGTTAAAGCTCAGATCCAGAGAGATGCCCTGTCAGAGCTCAGATACAGGGAGATGCTCTGTTAAAGCTCAGATCCAGTGGGATGCCCTATCAAAGCTCAGATCCATTGGGATGCCCTATCAAAGCACAGATCCAGAGAGATGCTCTGTCAAAGCTCAGATACAGGGAGATGCTCTGTTAAAGCTCAGATCCAGGGAGATTCTCTGTCAAAGCTCAGATCCAGTGGGATGCCCTATCAAAGCTCAGATCCATTGGGATGCCCTATCAAAGCACAGATCCAGAGAGATGCTCTGTCAAAGCTCAGATCTAGCGAGATGCTCTGTCATAGCTCAGATCCAGGGAGGTGCTCTGTCAGGGCTCAGATCCAGGGAGATGCCCTGTCAGAGCTCAAATCCAGGGAGCTGCCCTGTCAAAGCTCAGATCCCGGGAGATGCTCTGTCAAAGCTCAGATACAGCGAGATGCTCTGTCAAAGCTCAGATCCAGGGGGATACCCTGTCAAAACTCAGATCCAGGGGGAAGCCCTATCAAAGCTCAGATCCAGCGAGATGCTCTGTCAAAGCTCAGATCCAGGGGGATACCCTGTCAAAGCTCAGATCCAGGGGGATACCCTGTCAAAACTCAGATCCAGGGGGATACCCTGTGAATGCTCAGATCCAAGGGGATACCCTGTCAAAGCTCAGATCCAGGGGGATACCCTGTCAGAGCTCAGATCCAGGGAGATGCTCTGTCAAAGCACAGATCCAGGGGTTGCTCTGTCAAAGCTCAGATACAGGGGTTGCTCTGTCAAAGCTCAGATCCAGGGGTTGCTCTGTCAAAGCTCAGATCTAGCGAGATGCTCTGTCATAGCTCAGATCCAGGGAGGTGCTCTGTCAGGGCTCAGATCCAGGGAGATGCCCTGTCAGAGCTCAAATCCAGGGAGCTGCCCTGTCAAAGCTCAGATCCCGGGAGATGCTCTGTCAAAGCTCAGATACAGCGAGATGCTCTGTCAAAGCTCAGATCCAGGGGGATACCCTGTCAAAACTCAGATCCAGGGGGAAGCCCTATCAAAGCTCAGATCCAGCGAGATGCTCTGTCAAAGCTCAGATCCAGGGGGATACCCTGTCAAAGCTCAGATCCAGGGGGATACCCTGTCAAAACTCAGATCCAGGGGGATACCCTGTGAATGCTCAGATCCAAGGGGATACCCTGTCAAAGCTCAGATCCAGGGGGATACCCTGTCAGAGCTCAGATCCAGGGAGATGCTCTGTCAAAGCACAGATCCAGGGGTTGCTCTGTCAAAGCTCAGATACAGGGGTTGCTCTGTCAAAGCTCAGATCCAGGGGTTGCTCTGTCAAAGCTCAGATCCAGGGGTTGCTCTGTCAAAGCTCAGATCCAGGGAGATGCTCTGTCAAAGCTCAGATCCAGCGAGATGCTCTGTCAAAGCTCAGATCCAGCGAGATGCTCTGTCAAAGTTCAGACCCAGCGAGATGCTCTGTCAAAGCTCAGATCCAGGGAGATGCCCTGTCAGGGCACAGATCCAGGGGGATTCCCTGTCAGAGCTCAGACCAAGGGAGATTCTCTGTCAAAGCTCAGATCCAGGGGGATGCCCTTTCAAAGCTCAGATCCAGGAAGATACCCTGTCAGAGCTCAGATCCAGGGGGATGCCCTGTCAAAGCTCAGATCCAGTGGGATGCCCTATCAAAGCTCAGATCCATTGGGATGCCCTATCAAAGCTCAGATCCAGAGAGATGCTCTGTCAAAGCTCAGATCTAGCGAGATGCTCTGCCATAGCTCAGATCCAGGGAGGTGCTCTGTCAGAGCTCAGATCCAGGGAGATGCCCTGTCAGAGCTCAAATCCAGGGAGGTGCTCTGTCAAAGCTCAGGTCCAGCGAGATGCTCTGTCAAAGTTCAGACCCAGCAAGATGCTCTGTCAGAGCTCAGATCCAGCGAGATGCTCTGTCAAAGCTCAGATCCAGGGGGATGCCCTATCAAAGCTCAGATCCAGCGAGATGCTCTGTCAAAGCTCAGATCCAGGGGGATACCCTGTCAAAGCTCAGATCCAGGGGGATACCCTGTCAAAACTCAGATACAGGGGGATACCCTGTCAATGCTCAGATCCAAGGGGATACCCTGTCAAAGCTCAGATCCAGGGGATACCCTGTCAGAGCTCAGATCCAGGGAGATGCTCTGTCAAAGCACAGATCCAGGGGTTGCTCTGTCAAAGCTCAGATCCAGGGAGTTGCCCTGTCAGAGCTCGGATCCAGGGAGCTGCCCTGTCAAAGCTCAGATCCCGGGAGATGCTCTGTCAAAGCTCAGATACAGCGAGATGCTCTGTCAAAGCTCAGATCCAGGGGGATACCCTGTCAAAACTCAGATCCAGGGGGAAGCCCTATCAAAGCTCAGATCCAGCGAGATGCTCTGTCAAAGCTCAGATCCAGGGGGATACCCTGTCAAAGCTCAGATCCAGGGGGATACCCTGTCAAAACTCAGATCCAGGGGGATACCCTGTCAATGCTCAGATCCAAGGGGATACCCAGTCAAAGCTCAGATCCAGGGGGATACCCTGTCAGAGCTCAGATCCAGGGAGATGCTCTGTCAAAGCACAGATCCAGGGGTTGCTCTGTCAAAGCTCAGATACAGGGAGTTGCCCTGTCAGAGCTCGGATCCAGGGAGCTGCCCTGTCAAAGCTCAGATCCAGGGAGTTGCCCTGTCAGAGCTCAGATCCAGGGAGCTGCCTTGTCAAAGCTCAGATCCAGGGGTTGCTCTGTCAAAGCTCAGATCCAGGGAGATGCTCTGTCAAAGCTCAGATCCAGGGAGATGCCCTGTCAAAGCTCAGATCCAGTGGGATGCTCTGTCAAAGCTCAGATCCAGGGAAATGCACTGTCAAAGCTCAGATCCAGCGAGATGCTCTGTCAAAGCTCAGATCCAGGGAAATGCACTGTCAAAGTTCAGATCCAGCGAGATGCTCTGTCAAAGCTCAGATCCAGGGAGATGCACTGTCAAAGCTCAGATCCAGGAAGATTCCCTGTCAGGGCTCAGATCCAGGAAGATTCACTGGCAGAGCTCCGATCCAGTGGGATGCTCTGTCAAAGCTCAGATCCAGGGAAATGCACTGTCAAAACTCAGATCCAGCGAGATGCTCTGTCAAAGCTCAGATCCAGGGAAATGCACTGTCAAAGCTCAGATCCAGGGGGATGCCCTGTCAAAGCTCAGATCCTGGGGGATGCCCTGTCAGGGCTCAGATCCAGAGAGATGCTCTGTTAGAGCTCAGATACAGGGAGATACGCTGTCAAGCTCAGATTCAGGGGATGCCCTGTCAAAGCTCAGATCCAAAGAGATGATCTGTCAAAGCTCAGATCCAGGGGGATACCCTGTCAAAGCTCAGATCCAGCGGGAAGCCCTGTCAGAGTTCAGATCCAAGGGGATACCCTGTCAAAGCTCAGATCCAGGGGGATACCCTATCAAAGCTCAGATCCAGGGTGCTATCCTGTCAGAGCTCAGATCCAGGGAGATGCCCTGTCAAAGCTCAGATCCTGGGGGATACCCTGTAAAAACTCAGATCCACGGGTATACCCTGTCAAAGCTCAGATACAGCGAGATGCCCTGTCAAAGCTCAGATACAGCGAGATGCCCTGTCAAAGCTCAGATACAGCGAGATGCCCTGTCAAAGCTCAGATCCAAGGCGATACCCTGTCAAAACTCAGATCCAGGGGGATGCCCAATCAAAGCTCAGATCCAGGGAGTTGCCCTGTCAGAGCTCAGATCCACGGAGATGCTCTGTCAAAGCACAGATCCAGGGGTTGCTCTGTCAAAGCTCAGATCCAGGGAGGTGCTCTGTCAGAGCTCAGATCCAGGGAGCTGCCCTGTCAAAGCTCACATCCAGGGGTTGCTCTGTCAAAGCTCAGATCCAGGGAGATGCCCTGTCAAAGCTCAGATCCAGTGGGATGCCCTATCAAAGCTCAGATCCAGCGAGAAGCTCTGTCAAAGTTCAGACCCAGCAAGATGCTCTGTCAGAGCTCAGATCCAGGGGGATGCCCCGTCAGAGCTCAGATCCAAGGAAATGCACTGTCAAAGCTCTGAACCAGGGAGCTGCTCTGTCAAAGCTCAGATCCAGGGAGATGCCCTGTCAAAGCTCAGATCCAGGAAGATTCCCTGTCAGGCACAGATCCAGGGGGATGCCCTGTCAAAGCTCCGATCCAACGAGATGCTCTGTCATAGTTCAGACCCAGCGAGATGCTCTGTCAAAGCTCAGATCCAGGGGGATGCCCTTTCAAAGCTCAGATCCAGGAAGATTGCCTGTCAGAGCTCAGATCCAGGGGGATGCTCTGTCAGAGCTCAGATCCAGGGAGATGCACTGTCAAAGCTCAGATCCAGTGGGATGCCCTATCAAAGCTCAGATCCAGTGGGATGCCCTTTCAAAGCTCAGATCCAATGAGATGCTCTGTCAAATCTCAGATCCAGCGAGATGCTCTGTCAAAGCCCAGATCCAGGGAGATGCTCTGTCAAATCTCAGATCCAGCGAGAGGGTCTGTAAAGGCTCAGATCCAGGAAGGATCCCTGTCAGAGCTCAGATCCAAGGGGATGCCCTGTCAAAGCTCAGATCCAGGGAGATACCCTGTCAGAGCACAGATCCAGGGGGAAGCCCTGTCAGAGCTCAGATCCAGCGAGATGCCCTGTCACAGCTCAGATCCAGGGAGATGCTCTGTCAAAGCTCAGATCCAGGGGGATGCCCTGTCAGATCCAGACCCAGAGAGATACCCTGTCAAAGCTCAGATCCAGGGATGTGCTCTGTCAGAGCTCAGATCCAGCAAGATGCTCTGTCAAAGCTCAGATCTAGGGGAATGCCCTGTCAGATCCAGATCCAGAGAGATGCTCTGTCAAAGGTCAGATCCAGGGAGGTGCTCTGTCAGAGCTCAGATCCAAGGGGATGCCCTGTCAAAGCTCAGATCCAGCGAGATGCTCTGTCAAAGCTCAGATCCAGGGAGGTGCTCTGTCAGATCCAGATCCAGGGAGATACCCTGTCAAAGCTCAGATCCAGGGAGGTGCTCTGTCAGAGCTCAGATCCAGCGAGATGCTCTGTCAAAGCTCAGATCCAGGGGGATGCCCTGTCAGATCCAGATCCAGAGAGATGCTCTGTCAAAGGTCAGATCCAGGGAGGTACCCTGTCAAAGCTCAGATCCAGCGAGATGCTCTGTCAAAGGTCAGATCCAGGGGGATGCCCTTTCAAAGCTCCGATCCAGGAAGATTCCCTGTCAGAGGTGAGATCCAGCGAGATGCCCTGGAAAGCTCAGATCCAATGGGATGCCCTATCAAAGCTCAGATCCAACGAGATGCTCTGCCAAAGCTCAGATCCAGACAGATGCTCTGTCAAAGCCCAGGACCAGCGAGATGCTCTGTCAGAGCTCAGATCCAGGGATATGCTCTGTCAAAGCTCAGATCCAGAGAGCTGCCCTGTCAGAGCTCAGATCCAGCGAGATGCTCTGTCAAAGCTCAGATCCAGGGGGATGCCCTTTCAAAGCTCAGATCCAGGGGGATGCCCTGTCAAAGCTCAGATCCAACGAGATGCTCTGTCAAAGCTCAGATCCAGGGAGATACGCTGTCAGGGCACAGATCCAGGGAGATACCCTGTCAGAGCACAGATCCAGGGGGATGCCCCGTCAGAGCTAAGATCCAGGGAAATGCTCTGTCAAAGCTCAGATCCAGGGGGATGCCCTGCAAATCTCAGATCCAGGGAAATGCCCTGTCAGAGCTCAGATCCAGGGAGATACCCTGTCAGAGCTCAGATCCAGGGAAATGCTCTGTCAAAGCGCAGATCCAGGGGTTGCTCTGTCGAAGCTCAAATCCAGGGGTTGCTCTGTCAAAGCTCAGATCCAGGGAGATGCACTGTCAAAGCTCAGATACAGTGGGATGCCCTATCAGAGGTCAGAACCAGCGAGATGCTCTGTCAAAGTTCAGACCCAGCAAGATGATCTGCCAGAGCTCAGATCCAGGGAGATGCCCTGTCAGAGCTCAGATCCAGAGAGATGCTCTGTCAGAGCTCAGATCCAGGGAGATGCCCTGTCAGAGCACAGATCCAGGGAGATGCCCTGCCAGAGCTCAGATCCAGAGAGATGCACTGTCAAAGCTCAGATCCAGGGAGATGCCCTGTCAGAGCTCAGATCCAGGGAAATGCCCTGTCACAGCTCAGATCCAGGGAGATACCCTGTCAGAGCTCAGACCCAGGGAGATGCTCTGTCAAAGCGCAGATCCAGGGGTTGCTCTGTCAAAGCTCAGATCCAGGGGTTGCTCTGTCAAAGCTCAGATGCAGGGAGATGCACTGTCAAAGCTCAGATCCAGTGGGATGCCCTATCAGAGGTCAGAACCAGCGAGATGCTCTGTCAAAGTTCAGACCCAGCAAGATGATCTGCCAGAGCTCAGATCCAGGGAGATGCCCTGTCAAAGCTCAGATCCAGAGAGATGCTTTGTCAGAGCTCCGATCCAGGGAGATGCCCTGTCAGAGCACAGATCCAGGGAGATGCCCTGTCAGAGCTCAGATCCAGGGAGATGCACTGTCAAAGCTCCGATCCAGGGAGATACCCTGTCAAAGCTCAGATCCAGGGAGATATCTGTCAAAGCTCAGATCCAGGGAGATATCTGTCAAAGCTCAGATCCGGGGAGATACCCTGTCAGAGCTCAGATCTAGAGAAATGCCCTGTCAAAGCTCAGATCCAGAGAGATGCTCTGTCAGAGCTCAGATCCAGCGAGATGCTCTGTCATAGCTCAGATCCAGGGAGGTGCTCTGTCAGAGCTCATATCCAGAGAGATGCTCTGTCAAAGGTCAGATCCAGAGAGATGCTCTGTCAAAGGTCAGATCCAGGGAGATACCCTGTCAGAGCTCAGATCCAGAGAGATGCTCTGCCAAAGCTCAGATCCAGAGAGATGCTCTGTCAAAGGTCAGATCCAGGGAGGTGCTCTGTCACAGCTCAGATCCAGAGAAATGCTCTGTCAGATCCAGATCCAGAGAGATGCTCTGTCAAAGGTCAGATCCAGGGAGGTACCCTGTCAAAGCTCAGATCCAGCGAGATGCTCTGTCAAAGCTCAGGTCCAGCGAGATGCTCTGTCACAGCTCAGACCCAGAGAAATGCTCTGCCAACGCTCAGATCCAGGGAGATGCACTGTCAGAGCTCAGATACAGGGAGATACCCTGTCAGAGCTCAGATCCAGGGCATGCTCTGTCAAAGCTCAGATCCAGGGAGATACCCTGTCAGAGCTCAGATCCAGGGAGATGCACTGTCAAAGCACAGATCCAGGGAGATACCCTGTCAGAGCACAGATCCAGGGGTTGCTCTGTCAAAGTTCAGACCTATCAGGATGCTCTGTCAGGGCTCAGATCCAGAGAGATGCCCTGTCAGAGCTCAGATCCAGGGGGATGCCCTGTCAAAGCTCAGATCCAACGAGATGCTCTGTCAAAGCTCAGATCCAGGGAGATACCCTGTCAGGGCACAGATCCAGGGGAATGCCCCGTCAGAGCTAAGATCCAGGGAAATGCTCTGTCAAAGCTCAGATCCAGGGGGATGCCCTGCAAAGCTCAGGTCCAGGGAAATGCCCTGTCAGAGCTCAGATCCAGGGAAATGCCCTGTCAGAGCTCAGATCCAGGGAGATGCTCTGTGAAAGCTCAGATCCAGGGGTTGCTCTGTCAAAGCTCAGATCCAGGGAGATGCACCGTCAAAGCTCAGATCCAGAGGATGCTCTGTCAAAACTCAGATCCAGTGGGATGCCCTATCAAAGCTCAGATCCAGCGAGATCCTCTGTCAAAGTTCAGACCCAGCAAGATGCTCTGTCAGAGCTCAGATCCAGAGAGATGCCCTTTCAGAGCTCAGATCCAGAGAGCTGCCCTGTCAGAGCTCAGATCCAGCGAGATGCTCTGTCAAAGCTCAGATCCAGGGGGATGCCCTTTCAAAGCTCAGATCCAGGAAGATTCCCTGTCAGAGCTCAGATCCAGGGGGATGCTCTGTCAGAGCTCAGATCCAGGGAGATGCACTGTCAAAGCTCAGATCCAGTGGGATGCCCTATCAAAGCTCAGATCCAGTGGGATGCCCTATCAAAGCTCAGATCCAATGAGATGCTCTGTCAAATCTCAGATCCAGCGAGATGCTCTGTCAAAGCCCAGATCCAGGGAGATGCTCTGTAAAAGCTCAGATCCAGGAAGGATCCCTGTCAGAGCTCAGATCCAAGGGGATGCCCTGTCAAAGCTCAGATCCAGGGAGATACCGTGTCAGAGCACAGATCCAGGGGGATGCCCTGTCAGATCCAGATCCAGAGAGATGCTCTGTCAAAGGTCAGATCCAGGGAGGTACCCTGTCAAAGCTCAGATCCAGCGAGATGCTCTGTCAAAGCTCAGTTCCAGGGAGGTGCTCTGTCAGAGCTCAGATCCAGCGAACTGCTCTGTCACAGCTCAGATCCAGAGAGCTGCTCTGTCAGATCCAGATCCAGAGAGATGCTCTGTCAAAGGTCAGATCCAGGGGGATTCCCTTTCAAAGCTCAGATCCAGGAAGATTCCCTGTCAGAGGTGAGATCCAGGGGGATGCCCTGTCAAAGCTCAGATCCAATGGGATGCTCTGCCAAAGCTCAGATCCAGAGAGATGCTCTGTCAAAGCTCAGGACCAGCGAGATGCTCTGTCAAAGCTCAGATCCAGAGAGATGCTCTGTCAAAGCACAGGACCAGCGAGATGCTCTGTCCAAGCTCAGATCCAACGAGATGCTCTGTCAAAGCTCAGATCCAGGGAGATACGCTGTCAGGGCACAGATCCAGGGAGATACCCTGTCAGAGCACAGATCCAGGGGGATGCCCCGTCAGAGCTAAGATCCAGGGAAATGCTCTGTCACAGCTCAGATCCAGGGGGATGCCCTGCAAAGCTCAGATCCAGGGAAATGCCCTGTCAGAGCTCAGATCCAGGGAGATACCCTGTCAGAGCTCAGATCCAGGGAGATGCTCTGTCAAAGCGCAGATCCAGGGGTTGCTCTGTCAAAGCTCAAATCCAGGGGTTGCTCTGTCAAAGCTCAGATCCAGGGAGATGCACTGTCAAAGCTCAGATACAGTGGGATGCCCTATCAGAGGTCAGAACCAGCGAGATTCTCTGTCAAAGTTCAGACCCAGCAAGATGATCTGCCAGAGCTCAGATCCAGGGAGATGCCCTGTCAGAGCTCAGATCCAGAGAGATGCTCTGTCAGAGCTCAGATCCAGGGAGATGCCCTGTCAGAGCACAGATCCAGGGAGATGCCCTGCCAGAGCTCAGATCCAGAGAGATGCACTGTCAAAGCTCAGATCCAGGGAGATGCCCTGTCAGAGCTCAGATCCAGGGAAATGCCCTGTCACAGCTCAGATCCAGGGAGATACCCTGTCAGAGCTCAGATCCAGGGAGATGCTCTGTCAAAGCGCAGATCCAGGGGTTGCTCTGTCAAAGCTCAGATCCAGGGGTTGCTCTGTCAAAGCTCAGATGCAGGGAGATGCACTGTCAAAGCTCAGATCCAGGGAGATGCTCTGTCAGAGCTCAGATCCATGGAGATGCCCTGTCAAAGCTCAGATCCAGGGGTTGCTCTGTGAAAGCTCAGATCCAGGGGTTGCTCTGTCAAAGCTCAGATCCAGGGAGATGCACCGTCAAAGCTCAGATCCAGAGGATGCTCTGTCAAAACTCAGATCCAGTGGGATGCCCTATAAAAGCTCAGATCCAGCGAGATCCTCTGTCAAAGTTCAGACCCAGCAAGATGCTCTGTCAGAGCTCAGATCCAGAGAGATGCCCTTTCAGAGCTCAGATCCAGAGAGCTGCCCTGTCAGAGCTCAGATCCAGCGAGATGCTCTGTCAAAGCTCAGATCCAGGGGGATGCCCTTTCAAAGCTCAGATCCAGGAAGATTCCCTGTCAGAGCTCAGATCCAGGGGGATGCTCTGTCAGAGCTCAGATCCAGGGAGATGCACTGTCAAAGCTCAGATCCAGTGGGATGCCCTATCAAAGCTCAGATCCAGTGGCATGCCCTATCAAAGCTCAGATCCAATGAGATGCTCTGTCAAATCTCAGATCCAGCGAGATGCTCTGTCAAAGCCCAGATCCAGGGAGATGCTCTGTAAAAGCTCAGATCCAGGAAGGATCCCTGTCAGAGCTCAGATCCAAGGGGATGCCCTGTCAAAGCTCAGATCCAGGGAGATACCGTGTCAGAGCAAAGATCCAGGGGGATGCCCTGTCAGAGCACAGATCCAGGGGGATGCCCTGTCAGATCCAGATCCAGAGAGATGCTCTGTCAAAGGTCAGATCCAGGGAGGTACCCTGTCAAAGCTCAGATCCAGCGAGATGCTCTGTCAAAGCTCAGTTCCAGGGAGGTGCTCTGTCAGAGCTCAGATCCAGCGAACTGCTCTGTCACAGCTCAGATCCAGAGAGCTGCTCTGTCAGATCCAGATCCAGAGAGATGCTCTGTCAAAGGTCAGATCCAGGGGGATGCCCTTTCAAAGCTCAGATCCAGGAAGATTCCCTGTCAGAGGTGAGATCCAGGGGGATGCCCTGTCAAAGCTCAGATCCAATGGGATGCTCTGCCAAAGCTCAGATCCAGAGAGATGCTCTGTCAAAGCTCAGGAGCAGCGAGATGCTCTGTCAAAGCTCAGATCCAGAGAGATGCTCTGTCAAAGCACAGGACCAGCGAGATGCTCTGTCCAAGCTCAGATCCAACGAGATGCTCTGTCAAAGCTCAGATCCAGGGAGATACGCTGTCAGGGCACAGATCCAGGGAGATACCCTGTCAGAGCACAGATCCAGGGGGATGCCCCGTCAGAGCTAAGATCCAGGGAAATGCTCTGTCACAGCTCAGATCCAGGGGGATGCCCTGCAAAGCTCAGATCCAGGGAAATGCCCTGTCAGAGCTCAGATCCAGGGAGATACCCTGTCAGAGCTCAGATCCAGGGAGATGCTCTGTCAAAGCGCAGATCCAGGGGTTGCTCTGTCAAAGCTCAAATCCAGGTGTTGCTCTGTCAAAGCTCAGATCCAGGGAGATGCACTGTCAAAGCTCAGATACAGTGGGATGCCCTATCAGAGGTCAGAACCAGCGAGATTCTCTGTCAAAGTTCAGACCCAGCAAGATGATCTGCCAGAGCTCAGATCCAGGGAGATGCCCTGTCAGAGCTCAGATCCAGAGAGATGCTCTGTCAGAGCTCAGATCCAGGGAGATGCCCTGTCAGAGCACAGATCCAGGGAGATGCCCTGCCAGAGCTCAGATCCAGAGAGATGCACTGTCAAAGCTCAGATCCAGGGAGATGCCCTGTCAGAGCTCAGATCCAGGGAAATGCCCTGTCACAGCTCAGATCCAGGGAGATACCCTGTCAGAGCTCAGATCCAGGGAGATGCTCTGTCAAAGCGCAGATCCAGGGGTTGCTCTGTCAAAGCTCAGATCCAGGGGTTGCTCTGTCAAAGCTCAGATGCAGGGAGATGCACTGTCAAAGCTCAGATCCAGGGAGATGCTCTGTCAGAGCTCAGATCCATGGAGATGCCATGTCAAAGCTCAGATCCAGGGGTTGCTCTGTGAAAGCTCAGATCCAGGGGTTGCTCTGTCAAAGCTCAGATCCAGGGAGATGCACCGTCAAAGCTCAGATCCAGAGGATGCTCTGTCAAAACTCAGATCCAGTGGGATGCCCTATCAAAGCTCAGATCCAGCGAGATCCTCTGTCAAAATTCAGACCCAGCAAGATGCTCTGTCAGAGCTCAGATCCAGAGAGATGCCCTTTCAGAGCTCAGATCCAGAGAGCTGCCCTGTCAGAGCTCAGATCCAGCGAGATGCTCTGTCAAAGCTCAGATCCAGGAGGATGCCCTTTCAAAGCTCAGATCCAGGAAGATTCCCTGTCAGAGCTCAGATCCAGGGGGATGCTCTGTCAGAGCTCAGATCCAGGGAGATGCACTGTCAAAGCTCAGATCCAGTGGGATGCCCTATCAAAGCTCAGATCCAGTGGCATGCCCTATCAAAGCTCAGATCCAATGAGATGCTCTGTCAAATCTCAGATCCAGCGAGATGCTCTGTCAAAGCCCAGATCCAGGGAGATGCTCTGTAAAAGCTCAGATCCAGGAAGGATCCCTGTCAGAGCTCAGATCCAAGGGGATGCCCTGTCAAAGCTCAGATCCAGGGAGATACCGTGTCAGAGCACAGATCCAGGGGGATGCCCTGTCAGAGCACAGATCCAGGGGGATGCCCTGTCAGATCCAGATCCAGAGAGATGCTCTGTCAAAGGTCAGATCCAGGGAGGTACCCTGTCAAAGCTCAGATCCAGCGAGATGCTCTGTCAAAGCTCAGTTCCAGGGAGGTGCTCTGTCAGAGCTCAGATCCAGCGAACTGCTCTGTCACAGCTCAGATCCAGAGAGCTGCTCTGTCAGATCCAGATCCAGAGAGATGCTCTGTCAAAGGTCAGATCCAGGGGGATGCCCTTTCAAAGCTCAGATCCAGGAAGATTCCCTGTCAGAGGTGAGATCCAGGGGGATGCCCTGTCAAAGCTCAGATCCAATGGGATGCTCTGCCAAAGCTCAGATCCAGAGAGATGCTCTGTCAAAGCTCAGGACCAGCGAGATGCTCTGTCAAAGCTCAGATCCAGAGAGATGCTCTGTCAAAGCACAGGACCAGCGAGATGCTCTGTCCAAGCTCAGATCCAACGAGATGCTCTGTCAAAGCTCAGATCCAGGGAGATACGCTGTCAGGGCACAGATCCAGGGAGATACCCTGTCAGAGCACAGATCCAGGGGGATGCCCCGTCAGAGCTAAGATCCAGGGAAATGCTCTGTCACAGCTCAGATCCAGGGGGATGCCCTGCAAAGCTCAGATCCAGGGAAATGCCCTGTCAGAGCTCAGATCCAGGGAGATACCCTGTCAGAGCTCAGATCCAGGGAGATGCTCTGTCAAAGCGCAGATCCAGGGGTTGCTCTGTCAAAGGTCAGATCCAGGGAGGTACCCTGTCAAAGCTCAGATCCAGCGAGATGCTCTGTCAAAGCTCAGGTCCAGCATGATGCTCTGTCACAGCTCAGACCCAGCGAAATGCTCTGCCAACGCTCAGATCCAGGGAGATGCACTGTCAGAGCTCAGATACAGGGAGATACCCTGTCAGAGCTCAGATCCAGGGCATGCTCTGTCAAAGCTCAGATCCACGGAGATACCCTGTCAGAGCTCAGATCCAGGGAGATGCACTGTCAAAGCTCAGATCCAGGGAGATACCCTGTCAGAGCACAGATCCAGGGGTTGCTCTGTCAAAGTTCAGACCTATCAGGATGCTCTGTTAGGGCTCAGATCCAGAGAGATGCCCTGTCAGAGCTCAGGACCAGCGAGATGCTCTGTCAAAGCTCAGATCCAGAGAGATGCTCTGTCAAAGCACAGGACCAGCGAGATGCTCTGTCCAAGCTCAGGACCAGCGAAATGCTCTGTCAAAGCTCAGATCCAGGGGTTGCTCTGTCAAAGCTCAGATCCAGGGTTTGCTCTGTCAAAGTTCAGACCCAGCAAGATGCTCTGTCAGAGCTCAGATCCAGAGAGATACCCTGTCAGAGCTCAGATCCAGGAAGGTTCCCTGCCAAATCTCAGATCCAGGGGGATGTCCTGTCAAAGCTCAGATCCAACGAGATGCTGTGTCAAAGCTCAGATCCAGGGAGATACCCTGTCAGGGCACAGATCCAGGGGGATGCCCCGTCAGAGCTAAGATCCAGGGAAATGCTCTGTCAAAGCTCAGATCCAGCGAAATGCCCTGTCAGATCTCAGATCCAGGGAGATACCCTGTCTGAGCTCAGATCCAGGGAGATGCACTGTCAGAGCTCAGATCCAGGGAGATGCCCTATCAAAGCTCAGAACCAGCGAGATGCTCTGTCAGAGCTCAGATCCAGGGAGATGCTCTGTCAAAGCTCAGATCCACGGGTTGCTCTGTCAAAGCTCAGATCCAGGGAGATGCACTGTCAAAGCTCAGATCCAGTGGGATGCCCTATCAGAGGTCAGAACCAGCGAGATGCTCTGTCAAAGTTCAGACCCAGCAAGATGATCTGCCAGAGCTCAGATCCAGGGAGATGCCCTGTCAGAGCTCAGATCCAGAGAGATGCTCTGTCAGAGCTCAGATCCAGGGAGATGCCCTGTCAGAGCACAGATCCAGGGAGATGCCCTGTCAGAGCTCAGATCCAGAGAGATGCACTGTCAAAGCTCAGATCCAGGAAGATGCCCTGTCAGAGCTCAGATCCAGGGAGATGCACTGTCAAAGCTCAGATCCAGGGAGATACCCTGTCAAAGCTCAGATCCAGGGAGATATCTGTCAAAGCTCAGATCCAGGGAGATATCTGTCAAAGCTCAGATCCGGGGAGATACCCTGTCAAAGCTGAGATCCAGCGAGATGCTCTGTCAAAGCTCAGATCCGGGGAGATATCTGTCAAAGCTCAGATCCAGGGAGATATCTGTTAAAGCTCAGATCCAGGGAGATACCCTGTCAGAGCTCAGATCTAGAGAGATGCCCTGTCTGAGCTCAGATCCAGCGAGATGCTCTGTCAGAGCTCATATCCAGAGAGATGCTCTGTCAAAGGTCAGATCCAGAGAGATGCTCTGTCAAAGGTCAGATCCAGGGAGATACCCTGTCAGAGCTCAGATCCAGAGAGATGCTCTGCCAAAGCTCAGATCCAGAGAGATGCTCTGTCAAAGGTCAGATCCAGGGAGGTGCTCTGTCACAGCTCAGATCCAGAGAGATGCTCTGTCAGATCCAGATCCAGAGAGATGCTCTGTCAAAGGTCAGATCCAGGGAGGTACCCTGTCAAAGCTCAGATCCAGCGAGATGCTCTGTCAAAGCTCAGGTCCAGCGAGATGCTCTGTCACAGCTCAGACCCAGCGAACTGCTCTGCCAATGCTCAGATCCAGGGAGATGCACTGTCAGAGCTCAGATACAGGGAGATACCCTGTCAGAGCTCAGATCCAGGGCATGCTCTGTCAAAGCTCAGATCCAGGGAGATACCCTGTCAGAGCTCAGATCCAGGGAGATGCACTGTCAAAGCTCAGATCCAGGGAGATACCCTGTCAGAGCACAGATCCAGGGGTTGCTCTGTCAAAGTTCAGACCTATCAGGATGCTCTGTCAGGGCTCAGATCCAGAGAGATGCCCTGTCAGAGCTCAGATCCAGGGGGATGCCCTGTCAAAGCTCAGATCCAACGAGATGCTCTGTCAAAGCTCAGATCCAGGGAGATACCCTGTCAGGGCACAGATCCAGGGGAATGCCCCGTCAGAGCTAAGATCCAGGGAAATGCTCTGTCAAAGCTCAGATCCAGGGGGATGCCCTGCAAAGCTCAGGTCCAGGGAAATGCCCTGTCAGAGCTCAGATCCAGGGAAATGCCCTGTCAGAGCTCAGATCCAGGGAGATGCTCTGTCAGAGCTCAGATCCATGGAGATGCCCTGTCAAAGCTCAGATCCAGGGGTTGCTCTGTGAAAGCTCAGATCCAGGGGTTGCTCTGTCAAAGCTCAGATCCAGGAAGATTCCCTGTCAGAGCTCAGATCCAGGGGGATGCTCTGTCAGAGCTCAGATCCAGCGAGATGCTCTGTCCAAGCTCAGGACCAGCGAAATGCTCTGTCAAAGCTCAGATCCAGGGGTTGCTCTGTCAAAGCTCAGATCCAGGGTTTGCTCTGTCAAAGTTCAGACCCAGCAAGATGCCCTGTCAGAGCTCAGATCCAGGGAAATGCCCTGTCAGAGCTCAGATCCAGGGAGATGCTCTGTCAGAGCTCAGATCCATGGAGATGCCCTGTCAAAGCTCAGGTCCAGGGAAATGCCCTGTCAGAGCTCAGATCCAGGGAAATGCCCTGTCAGAGCTCAGATCCAGGGGGATGCACTTTCAAAGCTCAGATCCAGGAAGATTCCCTGTCAGAGCTCAGATCCAGGGGGATGCTCTGTCAGAGCTCAGATCCAGGGAGATGCACTGTCAAAGCTCAGATCCAGTGAGATGCCCTATCAAAGCTCAGATCCAGTGGCATGCCCTATCAAAGCTCAGATCCAATGAGATGCTCTGTCAAATCTCAGATCCAGCGAGATGCTCTGTCAAAGCCCAGATCCAGGGAGATGCTCTGTCAAATCTCAGATCCAGCGAGATGCTCTGTAAAAGCTCAGATCCAGGAAGGATCCCTGTCAGAGCTCAGATCCAAGGGGATGCCCTGTCAAAGCTCAGATCCAGGGAGATACCGTGTCAGAGCACAGATCCAGGGGGGTGCCCTGTCAGAGCACAGATCCAGGGGGATGCCCTGTCAGATCCAGATCCAGAGAGATGCTCTGTCAAAGGTCAGATCCAGGGAGGTACCCTGTCAAAGCTCAGATCCAGCGAACTGCTCTGTCACAGCTCAGATCCAGAGAGCTGCTCTGTCAGATCCAGATCCAGAGAGATGCTCTGTCAAAGGTCAGATCCAGGGGGATGCCCTGTCAAAGCTCTGATCCAATGGGATGCTCTGCCAAAGCTCAGATCCAGAGAGATGCTCTGTCAAAGCACAGGACCAGCGAGATGCTCTGTCCAAGCTCAGGACCAGCGAAATGCTCTGTCAAAGCTCAGATCCAGGGGTTGCTCTGTCAAAGCTCAGATCCAGGGTTTGCTCTGTCAAAGTTCAGACCCAGCAAGATGCTCTGTCAGAGCACAGATCCAGAGAGATGCTCTGTCAAAGCACAGGACCAGCGAGATGCTCTGTCCAAGCTCAGGACCAGCGAAATGCTCTGTCAAAGCTCAGATCCAGGGGTTGCTCTGTCAAAGCTCAGATCCAGGGTTTGCTCTGTCAAAGTTCAGACCCAGCAAGATGCTCTGTCAGAGCTCAGATCCAGAGAGATACCCTGTCAGAGCTCAGATCCAGGAAGGTTCCCTGCCAAATCTCAGATCCAGGGGGATGTCCTGTCAAAGCTCAGATCCAACGAGATGCTGTGTCAAAGCTCAGATCCAGGGAGATACCCTGTCAGGGCACAGATCCAGGGGGATGCCCCGTCAGAGCTAAGATCCAGGGAAATGCTCTGTCAAAGCTCAGATCCAGCGAAATGCCCTGTCAGATCTCAGATCCAGGGAGATACCCTGTCTGAGCTCAGATCCAGGGAGATGCACTGTCAGAGCTCAGATCCAGGGAGATGCCCTATCAAAGCTCAGAACCAGCGAGATGCTCTGTCAGAGCTCAGATCCAGGGAGATGCTCTGTCAAAGCTCAGATCCACGGGTTGCTCTGTCAAAGCTCAGATCCAGGGAGATGCACTGTCAAAGCTCAGATCCAGTGGGATGCCCTATCAGAGGTCAGAACCAGCGAGATGCTCTGTCAAAGTTCAGACCCAGCAAGATGATCTGCCAGAGCTCAGATCCAGGGAGATGCCCTGTCAGAGCTCAGATCCAGAGAGATGCTCTGTCAGAGCTCAGATCCAGGGAGATGCCCTGTCAGAGCACAGATCCAGGGAGATGCCCTGTCAGAGCTCAGATCCAGAGAGATGCACTGTCAAAGCTCAGATCCAGGAAGATGCCCTGTCAGAGCTCAGATCCAGGGAGATGCACTGTCAAAGCTCAGATCCAGGGAGATACCCTGTCAAAGCTCAGATCCAGGGAGATATCTGTCAAAGCTCAGATCCAGGGAGATATCTGTCAAAGCTCAGATCCGGGGAGATACCCTGTCAAAGCTGAGATCCAGCGAGATGCTCTGTCAAAGCTCAGATCCGGGGAGATATCTGTCAAAGCTCAGATCCAGGGAGATATCTGTTAAAGCTCAGATCCAGGGAGATACCCTGTCAGAGCTCAGATCTAGAGAGATGCCCTGTCTGAGCTCAGATCCAGCGAGATGCTCTGTCAGAGCTCATATCCAGAGAGATGCTCTGTCAAAGGTCAGATCCAGAGAGATGCTCTGTCAAAGGTCAGATCCAGGGAGATACCCTGTCAGAGCTCAGATCCAGAGAGATGCTCTGCCAAAGCTCAGATCCAGAGAGATGCTCTGTCAAAGGTCAGATCCAGGGAGGTGCTCTGTCACAGCTCAGATCCAGAGAGATGCTCTGTCAGATCCAGATCCAGAGAGATGCTCTGTCAAAGGTCAGATCCAGGGAGGTACCCTGTCAAAGCTCAGATCCAGCGAGATGCTCTGTCAAAGCTCAGGTCCAGCGAGATGCTCTGTCACAGCTCAGACCCAGCGAACTGCTCTGCCAATGCTCAGATCCAGGGAGATGCACTGTCAGAGCTCAGATACAGGGAGATACCCTGTCAGAGCTCAGATCCAGGGCATGCTCTGTCAAAGCTCAGATCCAGGGAGATACCCTGTCAGAGCTCAGATCCAGGGAGATGCACTGTCAAAGCTCAGATCCAGGGAGATACCCTGTCAGAGCACAGATCCAGGGGTTGCTCTGTCAAAGTTCAGACCTATCAGGATGCTCTGTCAGGGCTCAGATCCAGAGAGATGCCCTGTCAGAGCTCAGATCCAGGGGGATGCCCTGTCAAAGCTCAGATCCAACGAGATGCTCTGTCAAAGCTCAGATCCAGGGAGATACCCTGTCAGGGCACAGATCCAGGGGAATGCCCCGTCAGAGCTAAGATCCAGGGAAATGCTCTGTCAAAGCTCAGATCCAGGGGGATGCCCTGCAAAGCTCAGGTCCAGGGAAATGCCCTGTCAGAGCTCAGATCCAGGGAAATGCCCTGTCAGAGCTCAGATCCAGGGAGATGCTCTGTCAGAGCTCAGATCCATGGAGATGCCCTGTCAAAGCTCAGATCCAGGGGTTGCTCTGTGAAAGCTCAGATCCAGGGGTTGCTCTGTCAAAGCTCAGATCCAGGAAGATTCCCTGTCAGAGCTCAGATCCAGGGGGATGCTCTGTCAGAGCTCAGATCCAGCGAGATGCTCTGTCCAAGCTCAGGACCAGCGAAATGCTCTGTCAAAGCTCAGATCCAGGGGTTGCTCTGTCAAAGCTCAGATCCAGGGTTTGCTCTGTCAAAGTTCAGACCCAGCAAGATGCCCTGTCAGAGCTCAGATCCAGGGAAATGCCCTGTCAGAGCTCAGATCCAGGGAGATGCTCTGTCAGAGCTCAGATCCATGGAGATGCCCTGTCAAAGCTCAGGTCCAGGGAAATGCCCTGTCAGAGCTCAGATCCAGGGAAATGCCCTGTCAGAGCTCAGATCCAGGGGGATGCACTTTCAAAGCTCAGATCCAGGAAGATTCCCTGTCAGAGCTCAGATCCAGGGGGATGCTCTGTCAGAGCTCAGATCCAGGGAGATGCACTGTCAAAGCTCAGATCCAGTGAGATGCCCTATCAAAGCTCAGATCCAGTGGCATGCCCTATCAAAGCTCAGATCCAATGAGATGCTCTGTCAAATCTCAGATCCAGCGAGATGCTCTGTCAAAGCCCAGATCCAGGGAGATGCTCTGTCAAATCTCAGATCCAGCGAGATGCTCTGTAAAAGCTCAGATCCAGGAAGGATCCCTGTCAGAGCTCAGATCCAAGGGGATGCCCTGTCAAAGCTCAGATCCAGGGAGATACCGTGTCAGAGCACAGATCCAGGGGGGTGCCCTGTCAGAGCACAGATCCAGGGGGATGCCCTGTCAGATCCAGATCCAGAGAGATGCTCTGTCAAAGGTCAGATCCAGGGAGGTACCCTGTCAAAGCTCAGATCCAGCGAACTGCTCTGTCACAGCTCAGATCCAGAGAGCTGCTCTGTCAGATCCAGATCCAGAGAGATGCTCTGTCAAAGGTCAGATCCAGGGGGATGCCCTGTCAAAGCTCTGATCCAATGGGATGCTCTGCCAAAGCTCAGATCCAGAGAGATGCTCTGTCAAAGCACAGGACCAGCGAGATGCTCTGTCCAAGCTCAGGACCAGCGAAATGCTCTGTCAAAGCTCAGATCCAGGGGTTGCTCTGTCAAAGCTCAGATCCAGGGTTTGCTCTGTCAAAGTTCAGACCCAGCAAGATGCTCTGTCAGAGCACAGATCCAGAGCGATGCCCTGTCAGAGCTCAGATCCAGGGAGATGCTCTGTCAAAGCTCAGATCCAGGGAGATACCCTGTCAGAGCTCAGATCCAGGAACGTGCCCTGTCAGAGCTCAGATCGAGGAAGGTTCCCTGCCAAAGCTCAGATCCAGAGAGATGCTCTGTCAAAGCTCAGATCCAGGGAGATACCCTGTCAGAGCTCAGATCCAGGAAGGTTCCCTGCCAAAGCTCAGATCCAGGGGGATGTCCTATCAAAGCTCAGATCCAACGAGATGCTCTGTCAAAGCTCAGATCCAGGGAGATACCCTGTCAGGGCACAGATCCAGGGGGATGCCCCGTCAGAGCTAAGATCCAGGGAAATGCTCTGTCAAAGCTCAGATCCAGCGAAATGCCCTGTCAGAGCTCAGATCCAGGGAGATACCCTGTCAGAGCTCAGATCCAGGGAGATGCCCTGTCAGAGCTCAGATCCAGGGAGATGCACTGTCAAAGCTCAGATCCAGTGGGATGCCCTATCAAAGCTCAGAACCAGCGAGATGCTCTGTCAAAGTTCAGACCCAGCAAGATGCTCTCTCAGAGCTCAGATCCAGCGAGAAGCCCTGTCAGAGCTCAGGTCCAGAGAGATGCACTGTCAAAGCTCAGATCCAGGGAGATGCCCTGTCAGAGCTCAGATACAGGGAGATGCCCTGTCAGAGCTCAGATCCAGAGAAATGCTCTGTCAGAGCTCAGATCCAGCGATATGCCCTGTCAGAGCTCAGATCCAGGGAGATGCACTGTCAAAGCTCAGATCCAGGGAGATACCCTATCAAAGCTCAGATCCAGGGAGATATCTGTCAAAGCTCAGATCCAGGGAGATATCTGTCAAATCTCAGATCCGGGGAGATACCCTGTCAGAGCTCAGATCTAGAGAGATGCCCTGTCAAAGCTCAGATCCAGAGAGAAGCTCTGTCAGAGCTCAGATCCAGGGAGATATCTGTCAAAGCTCAGATCCGGGGAGATGCTCTGTCAGAGCTCAGATCCAGCGAGATGCTCTGTCATAGCTCAGATCCAGGGAGGTGCTCTGTCAGAGCTCATATCCAGAGAGATGCACTGTCAGCGGTCAGATCCAGAGAGATGCTCTGTCAAAGGTCAGATCCAGGGAGATACCCTGTCAGAGCTCAGATCCAGAGAGATGCCCTGTCAAAGCTCGATCCAGAGAGATGCTCTGTCAAAGGTCAGATCCAGGGAGGTGCTCTGTCACAGCTCAGATCCAGAGAGATGCTCTGTCAGATCCAGATCCAGAGAGATGCTCTGTCAAAGGTCAGATCCAGGGAGGTACCCTGTCAAAGCTCAGATCCAGCGAGATGCTCTGTCACAGCTCAGATCCAGCGAGATGCTCTGCCAACGTTCAGACCCAGCGAAATGCTCTGCCAACGCTCAGATCCAGGGAGATGCACTGTCAGAGCTCAGATACAGGGAGATACCCTGTCAGAGCTCAGATTTAGGGCATGCTCTGTCAAAGCTCAGATCCAGGGAGATACCCTGTCAGAGCTCAGATCCAGGGAGATGCTCTGTCAAAGCTCAGATCCAGGGAGATACCCTGTCAGAGCACAGATCCAGGGGGATGCCCCGTCAGAGCTAAGATCCAGGGAAATGCTCTGTCAAAGCTCAGATCCAGGGGGATGCCCTGCAAAGCTCAGGTCCAGGGAAATGCCCTGTCAGAGCTCAGATCCAGGGAGATACCCTATCAGAGCTCAGATCCAGGGAGATGCCCTGTCAGAGCTCAGATCCAGGGAGATGCCCTGTCAGAGCTCAGATCCAGGGAGATGCCCTGTCAGAGCTCAGATCCAGGGAGATGCCCTGTCAGAGCTCAGATCCAGAGAGATGCTCTGTCAGAGCTCAGATCCAGGGAGATGCCCTGTCAAAGCTCAGATCCAGGGGTTGCTCTGTGAAAGCTCAGATCCAGGGAGATGCACCGTGAAAGCTCAGATCCAGGGGTTGCTCTGTCAAAGCTCAGATTCAGTGGGATGCCCTATCAAAGCTCAGATCCAGCGAGATGCTCTGTCAAAGTTCAGACCCAGCAAGATGCTCTGTCAGAGCTCAGATCCAGGGAGATGCCCTGTCAGAGCTCAGATCCAGAGAGATGCCCTTTCAGAGCGCAGATCCAGAGAGATGCCCTGTCAGAGCTCAGATCCAGGGAGATGCTCGGTCAAAGCTCAGATCCAGGGAAATGCCCTGTCAAAGCTCAGATCCAGGGGTTGCTCTGTGAAAGGTCAGATCCAGGGGTTGCTCTGTCAAAGCTCAGATCCAGGGGTTGCTCTGTCAAAGCTCAGATCCAGGGAGATGCTCTGTCAAAGTTCAGACCCAGCAAGATGCTCTGTCAGAGCTCAGATCCAGAGCGATGCCCTGTCAGAGCTCAGATCCAGGGAGATGCTCTGTCAAAGCTCAGATCCAGGGAGATACCCTGTCAGAGCTCAGATCCAGGAACGTGCCCTGTCAGAGCTCAGATCGAGGAAGGTTCCCTGCCAAAGCTCAGATCCAGAGAGATGCTCTGTCAAAGCTCAGATCCAGGGAGATACCCTGTCAGAGCTCAGATCCAGGAAGGTTCCCTGCCAAAGCTCAGATCCAGGGGGATGTCCTGTCAAAGCTCAGATCCAACGAGATGCTCTGTCAAAGCTCAGATCCAGGGAGATACCCTGTCAGGGCACAGATCCAGGGGGATGCCCCGTCAGAGCTAAGATCCAGGGAAATGCTCAGTCAAAGCTCAGATCCAGCGAAATGCCCTGTCAGAGCTCAGATCCAGGGAGATACCCTGTCAGAGCTCAGATCCAGGGAGATGCCCTGTCAGAGCTCAGATCCAGGGAGATGCACTGTCAAAGCTCAGATCCAGTGGGATGCCCTATCAAAGCTCAGAACCAGCGAGATGCTCTGTCAAAGTTCAGACCCAGCAAGATGCTCTCTCAGAGCTCAGATCCAGCGAGAAGCCCTGTCAGAGCTCAGGTCCAGAGAGATGCACTGTCAAAGCTCAGATCCAGGGAGATGCCCTGTCAGAGCTCAGATACAGGGAGATGCCCTGTCAGAGCTCAGATCCAGAGAAATGCTCTGTCAGAGCTCAGATCCAGCGATATGCCCTGTCAGAGCTCAGATCCAGGGAGATGCACTGTCAAAGCTCAGATCCAGGGAGATACCCTATCAAAGCTCAGATCCAGGGAGATATCTGTCAAAGCTCAGATCCAGGGAGATATCTGTCAAATCTCAGATCCGGGGAGATACCCTGTCAGAGCTCAGATCTAGAGAGATGCCCTGTCAAAGCTCAGATCCAGAGAGATGCTCTGTCAGAGCTCAGATCCAGGGAGATATCTGTCAAAGCTCAGATCCGGGGAGATACAATGTCAGAGCTCAGAACCAGGGGGATACCCTGTCAGAGCAAAGACCCGGGGAGATGCTCTGTCAGAGCTCAGATCCAGCGAGATGCTCTGTCATAGCTCAGATCCAGGGAGGTGCTCTGTCAGAGCTCATATCCAGAGAGATGCACTGTCAGCGGTCAGATCCAGAGAGATGCTCTGTCAAAGGTCAGATCCAGGGAGATACCCTGTCAGAGCTCAGATCCAGAGAGATGCCCTGTCAAAGCTCGATCCAGAGAGATGCTCTGTCAAAGGTCAGATCCAGGGAGGTGCTCTGTCACAGCTCAGATCCAGAGAGATGCTCTGTCAGATCCAGATCCAGAGAGATGCTCTGTCAAAGGTCAGATCCAGGGAGGTACCCTGTCAAAGCTCAGATCCAGCGAGATGCTCTGTCACAGCTCAGATCCAGCGAGATGCTCTGCCAACGTTCAGACCCAGCGAAATGCTCTGCCAACGCTCAGATCCAGGGAGATGCACTGTCAGAGCTCAGATACAGGGAGATACCCTGTCAGAGCTCAGATTTAGGGCATGCTCTGTCAAAGCTCAGATCCAGGGAGATACCCTGTCAGAGCTCAGATCCAGGGAGATGCTCTGTCAAAGCTCAGATCCAGGGAGATACCCTGTCAGAGCACAGATCCAGGGGGATGCCCCGTCAGAGCTAAGATCCAGGGAAATGCTCTGTCAAAGCTCAGATCCAGGGGGATGCCCTGCAAAGCTCAGGTCCAGGGAAATGCCCTGTCAGAGCTCAGATCCAGGGAGATACCCTATCAGAGCTCAGATCCAGGGAGATGCCCTGTCAGAGCTCAGATCCAGGGAGATGCCCTGTCAGAGCTCAGATCCAGGGAGATGCCCTGTCAGAGCTCAGATCCAGGGAGATGCCCTGTCAGAGCTCAGATCCAGAGAGATGCTCTGTCAGAGCTCAGATCCGGGGAGATGCCCTGTCAAAGCTCAGATCCAGGGGTTGCTCTGTGAAAGCTCAGATCCAGGGAGATGCACCGTGAAAGCTCAGATCCAGGGGTTGCTCTGTCAAAGCTCAGATTCAGTGGGATGCCCTATCAAAGCTCAGATCCAGCGAGATGCTCTGTCAAAGTTCAGACCCAGCAAGATGCTCTGTCAGAGCTCAGATCCAGGGAGATGCCCTGTCAGAGCTCAGATCCAGAGAGATGCCCTTTCAGAGCGCAGATCCAGAGAGATGCCCTGTCAGAGCTCAGATCCAGGGAGATGCTCGGTCAAAGCTCAGATCCAGGGAAATGCCCTGTCAAAGCTCAGATCCAGGGGTTGCTCTGTGAAAGGTCAGATCCAGGGGTTGCTCTGTCAAAGCTCAGATCCAGGGGTTGCTCTGTCAAAGCTCAGATCCAGGGAGATGCTCTGTCAAAGTTCAGACCCAGCAAGATGCTCTGTCAGAGCTCAGATCCAGAGCGATGCCCTGTCAGAGCTCAGATCCAGGGAGATGCTCTGTCAAAGCTCAGATCCAGGGAGATACCCTGTCAGAGCTCAGATCCAGGAACGTGCCCTGTCAGAGCTCAGATCGAGGAAGGTTCCCTGCCAAAGCTCAGATCCAGAGAGATGCTCTGTCAAAGCTCAGATCCAGGGAGATACCCTGTCAGAGCTCAGATCCAGGAAGGTTCCCTGCCAAAGCTCAGATCCAGGGGGATGTCCTGTCAAAGCTCAGATCCAACGAGATGCTCTGTCAAAGCTCAGATCCAGGGAGATACCCTGTCAGGGCACAGATCCAGGGGGATGCCCCGTCAGAGCTAAGATCCAGGGAAATGCTCTGTCAAAGCTCAGATCCAGCGAAATGCCCTGTCAGAGCTCAGATCCAGGGAGATACCCTGTCAGAGCTCAGATCCAGGGAGATGCCCTGTCAGAGCTCAGATCCAGGGAGATGCACTGTCAAAGCTCAGATCCAGTGGGATGCCCTATCAAAGCTCAGAACCAGCGAGATGCTCTGTCAAAGTTCAGACCCAGCAAGATGCTCTCTCAGAGCTCAGATCCAGCGAGAAGCCCTGTCAGAGCTCAGGTCCAGAGAGATGCACTGTCAAAGCTCAGATCCAGGGAGATGCCCTGTCAGAGCTCAGATACAGGGAGATGCCCTGTCAGAGCTCAGATCCAGAGAAATGCTCTGTCAGAGCTCAGATCCAGCGATATGCCCTGTCAGAGCTCAGATCCAGGGAGATGCACTGTCAAAGCTCAGATCCAGGGAGATACCCTATCAAAGCTCAGATCCAGGGAGATATCTGTCAAAGCTCAGATCCAGGGAGATATCTGTCAAATCTCAGATCCGGGGAGATACCCTGTCAGAGCTCAGATCTAGAGAGATGCCCTGTCAAAGCTCAGATCCAGAGAGATGCTCTGTCAGAGCTCAGATCCAGGGAGATATCTGTCAAAGCTCAGATCCGGGGAGATACAATGTCAGAGCTCAGAACCAGGGGGATACCCTGTCAGAGCAAAGACCCGGGGAGATGCTCTGTCAGAGCTCAGATCCAGCGAGATGCTCTGTCATAGCTCAGATCCAGGGAGGTGCTCTGTCAGAGCTCATATCCAGAGAGATGCACTGTCAGCGGTCAGATCCAGAGAGATGCTCTGTCAAAGGTCAGATCCAGGGAGATACCCTGTCAGAGCTCAGATCCAGAAAGATGCCCTGTCAAAGCTCGATCCAGAGAGTTGCTCTGTCAAAGGTCAGATCCAGGGAGGTGCTCTGTCACAGCTCAGATCCAGAGAGATGCTCTGTCAGATCCAGATCCAGAGAGATGCTCTGTCAAAGGTCAGATCCAGGGAGGTACCCTGTCAAAGCTCAGATCCAGCGAGATGCTCTGTCACAGCTCAGATCCAGCGAGATGCTCTGCCAACGTTCAGACCCAGCGAAATGCTCTGCCAACGCTCAGATCCAGGGAGATGCACTGTCAGAGCTCAGATACAGGGAGATACCCTGTCAGAGCTCAGATTTAGGGCATGCTCTGTCAAAGCTCAGATCCAGGGAGATACCCTGTCAGAGCTCAGATCCAGGGAGATGCTCTGTCAAAGCTCAGATCCAGGGAGATACCCTGTCAGAGCACAGATCCAGGGGGATGCCCCGTCAGAGCTAAGATCCAGGGAAATGCTCTGTCAAAGCTCAGATCCAGGGGGATGCCCTGCAAAGCTCAGGTCCAGGGAAATGCCCTGTCAGAGCTCAGATCCAGGGAGATACCCTATCAGAGCTCAGATCCAGGGAGATGCCCTGTCAGAGCTCAGATCCAGGGAGATGCCCTGTCAGAGCTCAGATCCAGGGAGATGCCCTGTCAGAGCTCAGATCCAGGGAGATGCCCTGTCAGAGCTCAGATCCAGAGAGATGCTCTGTCAGAGCTCAGATCCGGGGAGATGCCCTGTCAAAGCTCAGATCCAGGGGTTGCTCTGTGAAAGCTCAGATCCAGGGAGATGCACCGTGAAAGCTCAGATCCAGGGGTTGCTCTGTCAAAGCTCAGATTCAGTGGGATGCCCTATCAAAGCTCAGATCCAGCGAGATGCTCTGTCAAAGTTCAGACCCAGCAAGATGCTCTGTCAGAGCTCAGATCCAGGGAGATGCCCTGTCAGAGCTCAGATCCAGAGAGATGCCCTTTCAGAGCGCAGATCCAGAGAGATGCCCTGTCAGAGCTCAGATCCAGGGAGATGCTCGGTCAAAGCTCAGATCCAGGGAAATGCCCTGTCAAAGCTCAGATCCAGGGGTTGCTCTGTGAAAGGTCAGATCCAGGGGTTGCTCTGTCAAAGCTCACATCCAGGGGTTGCTCTGTCAAAGCTCAGATCCAGGGAGATGCTCTGTCAAAGTTCAGACCCAGCAAGATGCTCTGTCAGAGCTCAGATCCAGGGAGATGCCCTGTCGGAGCTCAGATCCAGGGAGATGCACTGTCAATTCTCTGATCCAGGGAGATACCCTGTCAAAGTTTAGATCCAGGGAGATATCTGTCAAAGCTCAGATCCAGGGAGATATCTGTCAAAGCTCAGATCCAGCGAGATGCTCTGTCAAAGCTCAGATCCGGGGAGATATCAGTCAAAGCTCAGATCCAGGGAGATATCTGTCAAAGCTCAGATCCAGGGAGATATCTGACAAAGCTCAGATCCGGGGAGATACCCTGTCAGAGCTCAGATGTAGAGAGATGCCCTGTCAAATCTCAGATCCAGGGAGAAACCCTGTCAGAGCTCAGATCCAGGGGAATGCCCTGCAAAGCTCAGATCCAGAGAGATGCTCTGCCAAAGCTCAGATCCAGGGAGATATCTGTCAAAGCTCAGATCCAGGGAGATACCCTGTCAGAGCTCAGATCCAGGGAAATGCCCTGCAAAGCTCAGATCCAGAGAGATGCCCTGTCAAAGCTCAGATCCAAGGAGATACTCTGTCAAAGCTCAGATCCAGGGGTTGCTCTGTCAAAGCTCAGATCCAGGGGTTCCTCTGTCAATGCTCAGATCCAGGGGTTGCTCTGTCAAAGCTCAGATCCAGGGAGATGCTCTGTCAAAGTTCAGACCCAGCAAGATGCTCTGTCAGAGCTCAGATCCAGAGAGATGCCCTTTCAGAGCTCAGATCCAGAGAGATGCCCTGTCAAAGCTCAGATCCAGGGAGATGCCCTGTCGGAGCTCAGATCCAGGGAGATGCACTGTCAAAGCTCAGATCCAGGGAGATACCCTGTCAAAGCTCAGATCCAGGGAGATATCTGTCAAAGCTCAGATCCAGGGAGACATCTGTCAAAGCTCAGATCCGGGGAGATACCCTGTCAAAGCTCAGATCCAGCGAGATGCTCTGTCAAAGCTCAGATCCGGGGAGATATCTGTCAAAGCTCAGATCCAGGGAGATATCTGTCAAAGCTCGTATCCAGCGAGATATCTGTCAAAGCTCAGATCCGGGGAGATACCCTGTCAGAGCTCAGATCCAGGGGAATGCCCTGCAAAGCTCAGATCCAGAGAGATGCTCTGTCAAAGCTCAGATCCAAGGAGATACTCTGTCAAAGCTCAGATCCAGGGGTTGCTCTGTCAAAGCTCAGATCCAGGGGTTGCTCTGTCAGAGCTCAGATCCAGAGAGATGCCCTTTCAGAGCTCAGATCCAGAGAGATGCCCTGTCAGAGCTCAGATCCAGGGAGATGCCCTGTCAGAGCTCAGATCCAGGGAGATGCACTGTCAAAGCTCAGATCCAGGGTGATACCCTGTCAAAGCTCAGATTCAGGGAGATATCTGTCAAAGCTCAGGTCCAGGGAGATATCTGTCAAAGCTCAGATCTGGGGAGATACCCTGTCAAAGCTCAGATCCAGCGAGATGCTCTGTCAAAGCTCAGAGCCGGGGAGATATCTGTCAAAGCTCAGATCCAGGGAGATATCTGTCAAAGCTCAGATCCAGGGAGATATCTGTCAAAGCTCAGATTCGGGGAGATACCCTGTCAGAGCTCAGATGTAGAGAGATGCCCTGTCAAAGCTCAGATCCAGGGGGAAACCCTGTCAGAGCTCAGATCCAGGGGAATGCCCTGCAAAGCTCAGATCCAGAGAGATGCTCTGTCAAAGCTCAGATCTGAGGAGATACTCTGTCAAAGCTCAGATCCAGGGGTTGCTCTGTCAAAGCTCAGATCCAGGGGTTGCTCTGTCAAAGTTCAGACCTAGCAAGATGCTCTGTCAGAGCTCAGATCCAGAGAGATGCCCTGTCAGAGCTCAGATCCAGGAAGGTGCCCTGTCAAAGCTCAGATCCAGGGGGATGCCCTGTCAAAGCTCAGATCCGACGAGATGCTCTGTCAAAGCTCAGATCCAGGGAGATACCCTGTCAGGGCACAGATCCAGGGGGATGCCCCGTCAAAGCTAAGATCCAGGGAAATGCTCTGTCAAAGCTCAGATCCAGGGAAATGCCCTGTCAGAGCTCAGATCCAGGGAGATACCCGATCAGAGCTCAGATCCAGGGAAATGCCCTGTCAGATCTCAGATCCAGGGAGATGCTCTGTCAGAGCTCAGATCCAGGGAGATGCCCTGTCAAAGCTCAGATCCAGGCGTTGCTCTGTGAAAGCTCAGATCCAGGGGTTGCTCTGTCAAAGCTCAGATCCAGGGAGATGCACCGTCAATGCTCAGATCCAGTGGTTGCTCTGTCAAAGCTCAGATCCAGTGGGATGCCCTATCAAAGCTCAGATCCAGCGAGATGCTCTGTCAAAGTTCAGACCCAGCAAGATGCTCTGTCAGAGCTCAGATCCAGAGAGATGCCCTTTCAAAGCTCAGATCCAGGAAGATTCCCTGTCAGAGCTCAGATCCAGCGGGATGCTCTGTCAGAGCTCAGATCCAGGGAGATGCACTGTCAAAGCTCAGATCCAGTGAGATGCCCTATCAAAGCTCAGATCCAGTGGCATGCCCTATCAAAGCTCAGATCCAATGAGATGCTCTGTCAAATCTCAGATCCAGCGAGATGCTCTGTCAAAGCCCAGATCCAGGGAGATGCTCTGTCAAATCTCAGATCCAGCGAGATGCTCTGTAAAAGCTCAGATCCAGGAAGGATCCCTGTCAGAGCTCAGATCCAAGGGGATGCCCTGTCAAAGCTCAGATCCAGGGAGATACCGTGTCAGAGCACAGATCCAGGGGGATGCCCTGTCAGAGCACAGATCCAGGGGGATGCCCTGTCAGATCCAGATCCAGAGAGATGCTCTGTCAAAGGTCAGATCCAGGGAGGATCCCTGTCAGAGCTCAGATCCAAGGGGATGCCCTGTCAAAGCTCAGATCCAGGGAGATACCGTGTCAGAGCACAGATCCAGGGGGGTGCCCTGTCAGAGCACAGATCCAGGGGGATGCCCTGTCAGATCCAGATCCAGAGAGATGCTCTGTCAAAGGTCAGATCCAGGGAGGTACCCTGTCAAAGCTCAGATCCAGCGAACTGCTCTGTCACAGCTCAGATCCAGAGAGCTGCTCTGTCAGATCCAGATCCAGAGAGATGCTCTGTCAAAGGTCAGATCCAGGGGGATGCCCTGTCAAAGCTCTGATCCAATGGGATGCTCTGCCAAAGCTCAGATCCAGAGAGATGCTCTGTCAAAGCACAGGACCAGCGAGATGCTCTGTCCAAGCTCAGGACCAGCGAAATGCTCTGTCAAAGCTCAGATCCAGGGGTTGCTCTGTCAAAGCTCAGATCCAGGGTTTGCTCTGTCAAAGTTCAGACCCAGCAAGATGCTCTGTCAGAGCTCAGATCCAGAGCGATGCCCTGTCAGAGCTCAGATCCAGGGAGATGCTCTGTCAAAGCTCAGATCCAGGGAGATACCCTGTCAGAGCTCAGATCCAGGAACGTGCCCTGTCAGAGCTCAGATCGAGGAAGGTTCCCTGCCAAAGCTCAGATCCAGAGAGATGCTCTGTCAAAGCTCAGATCCAGGGAGATACCCTGTCAGAGCTCAGATCCAGGAAGGTTCCCTGCCAAAGCTCAGATCCAGGGGGATGTCCTGTCAAAGCTCAGATCCAACGAGATGCTCTGTCAAAGCTCAGATCCAGGGAGATACCCTGTCAGGGCACAGATCCAGGGGGATGCCCCGTCAGAGCTAAGATCCAGGGAAATGCTCTGTCAAAGCTCAGATCCAGCGAAATGCCCTGTCAGAGCTCAGATCCAGGGAGATACCCTGTCAGAGCTCAGATCCAGGGAGATGCCCTGTCAGAGCTCAGATCCAGGGAGATGCACTGTCAAAGCTCAGATCCAGTGGGATGCCCTATCAAAGCTCAGAACCAGCGAGATGCTCTGTCAAAGTTCAGACCCAGCAAGATGCTCTCTCAGAGCTCAGATCCAGCGAGAAGCCCTGTCAGAGCTCAGGTCCAGAGAGATGCACTGTCAAAGCTCAGATCCAGGGAGATGCCCTGTCAGAGCTCAGATACAGGGAGATGCCCTGTCAGAGCTCAGATCCAGAGAAATGCTCTGTCAGAGCTCAGATCCAGCGATATGCCCTGTCAGAGCTCAGATCCAGGGAGATGCACTGTCAAAGCTCAGATCCAGGGAGATACCCTATCAAAGCTCAGATCCAGGGAGATATCTGTCAAAGCTCAGATCCAGGGAGATATCTGTCAAATCTCAGATCCGGGGAGATACCCTGTCAGAGCTCAGATCTAGAGAGATGCCCTGTCAAAGCTCAGATCCAGAGAGATGCTCTGTCAGAGCTCAGATCCAGGGAGATATCTGTCAAAGCTCAGATCCGGGGAGATACACTGTCAGAGCTCAGAACCAGGGGGATACCCTGTCAGAGCTCAGACCCGGGGAGATGCTCTGTCAGAGCTCAGATCCAGCGAGATGCTCTGTCATAGCTCAGATCCAGGGAGGTGCTCTGTCAGAGCTCATATCCAGAGAGATGCACTGTCAGCGGTCAGATCCAGAGAGATGCTCTGTCAAAGGTCAGATCCAGGGAGATACCCTGTCAGAGCTCAGATCCAGAGAGATGCCCTGTCAAAGCTCGATCCAGAGAGATGCTCTGTCAAAGGTCAGATCCAGGGAGGTGCTCAGTCACAGCTCAGATCCAGAGAGATGCTCTGTCAGATCCAGATCCAGAGAGATGCTCTGTCAAAGGTCAGATCCAGGGAGGTACCCTGTCAAAGCTCAGATCCAGCGAGATGCTCTGTCACAGCTCAGATCCAGCGAGATGCTCTGCCAACGTTCAGACCCAGCGAAATGCTCTGCCAACGCTCAGATCCAGGGAGATGCACTGTCAGAGCTCAGATACAGGGAGATACCCTGTCAGAGCTCAGATTTAGGGCATGCTCTGTCAAAGCTCAGATCCAGGGAGATACCCTGTCAGAGCTCAGATCCAGGGAGATGCTCTGTCAAAGCTCAGATCCAGGGAGATACCCTGTCAGAGCACAGATCCAGGGGGATGCCCCGTCAGAGCTAAGATCCAGGGAAATGCTCTGTCAAAGCTCAGATCCAGGGGGATGCCCTGCAAAGCTCAGGTCCAGGGAAATGCCCTGTCAGAGCTCAGATCCAGGGAGATACCCTATCAGAGCTCAGATCCAGGGAGATGCCCTGTCAGAGCTCAGATCCAGGGAGATGCCCTGTCAGAGCTCAGATCCAGGGAGATGCCCTGTCAGAGCTCAGATCCAGAGAGATGCTCTGTCAGAGCTCAGATCCAGGGAGATGCCCTGTCAAAGCTCAGATCCAGGGGTTGCTCTGTGAAAGCTCAGATCCAATGAGATGCACCGTGAAAGCTCAGATCCAGGGGTTGCTCTGTCAAAGCTCAGATTCAGTGGGATGCCCTATCAAAGCTCAGATCCAGCGAGATGCTCTGTCAAAGTTCAGACCCAGCAAGATGCTCTGTCAGAGCTCAGATCCAGGGAGATGCCCTGTCAGAGCTCAGATCCAGAGAGATGCCCTTTCAGAGCGCAGATCCAGAGAGATGCGCTGTCAGAGCTCAGATCCAGGGAGATGCTCGGTCAAAGCTCAGATCCAGGGAAATGCCCTGTCAAAGCTCAGATCCAGGGGTTGCTCTGTGAAAGGTCAGATCCAGGGGTTGCTCTGTCAAAGCTCAGATCCAGGGGTTGCTCTGTCAAAGCTCAGATCCAGGGAGATGCTCTGTCAAAGTTCAGACCCAGCAAGATGCTCTGTCAGAGCTCAGATCCAGAGAGATGCCCTTTCAGAGCTCAGATCCAGAGAGATGCCCTGTCAGAGCTCAGATCCAGGGAGATGCCCTGTCGGAGCTCAGATCCAGGGAGATGCACTGTCAATGCTCAGATCCAGGGAGATACCCTGTCAAAGTTTAGATCCAGGGAGATATCTGTCAAAGCTCAGATCCAGGGAGATATCTGTCAAAGCTCAGATCCAGCGAGATGCTCTGTCAAAGCTCAGATCCGGGGAGATATCAGTCAAAGCTCAGATCCAGGGAGATATCTGTCAAAGCTCAGATCCAGGGAGATATCTGACAAAGCTCAGATCCGGGGAGATACCCTGTCAGAGCTCAGATGTAGAGAGATGCCCTGTCAAATCTCAGATCCAGGGAGAAACCCTGTCAGAGCTCAGATCCAGGGGAATGCCCATCAAAGCTCAGATCCAGAGAGATGCTCTGCCAAAGCTCAGATCCAGGGAGATATCTGTCAAAGCTCAGATCCAGGGAGATACCCTGTCAGAGCTCAGATCCAGGGAAATGCCCTGCAAAGCTCAGATCCAGAGAGATGCCCTGTCAAAGCTCAGATCCAAGGAGATACTCTGTCAAAGCTCAGATCCAGGGGTTGCTCTGTCAAAGCTCAGATCCAGGGGTTCCTCTGTCAATGCTCAGATCCAGGGGTTGCTCTGTCAAAGCTCAGATCCAGGGAGATGCTCTGTCAAAGTTCAGACCCAGCAAGATGCTCTGTCAGAGCTCAGATCCAGAGAGATGCCCTTTCAGAGCTCAGATCCAGAGAGATGCCCTATCAAAGCTCAGATCCAGGGAGATATCTGTCAAAGCTCAGATCCAGGGAGATATCTGTCAAATCTCAGATCCGGGGAGATACCCTGTCAGAGCTCAGATCTAGAGAGATGCCCTGTCAAAGCTCAGATCCAGAGAGATGCTCTGTCAGAGCTCAGATCCAGGGAGATATCTGTCAAAGCTCAGATCCGGGGAGATACACTGTCAGAGCTCAGAACCAGGGGGATACCCTGTCAGAGCTCAGACCCGGGGAGATGCTCTGTCAGAGCTCAGATCCAGCGAGATGCTCTGTCATAGCTCAGATCCAGGGAGGTGCTCTGTCAGAGCTCATATCCAGAGAGATGCACTGTCAGCGGTCAGATCCAGAGAGATGCTCTGTCAAAGGTCAGATCCAGGGAGATACCCTGTCAGAGCTCAGATCCAGAGAGATGCCCTGTCAAAGCTCGATCCAGAGAGATGCTCTGTCAAAGGTCAGATCCAGGGAGGTGCTCAGTCACAGCTCAGATCCAGAGAGATGCTCTGTCAGATCCAGATCCAGAGAGATGCTCTGTCAAAGGTCAGATCCAGGGAGGTACCCTGTCAAAGCTCAGATCCAGCGAGATGCTCTGTCACAGCTCAGATCCAGCGAGATGCTCTGCCAACGTTCAGACCCAGCGAAATGCTCTGCCAACGCTCAGATCCAGGGAGATGCACTGTCAGAGCTCAGATACAGGGAGATACCCTGTCAGAGCTCAGATTTAGGGCATGCTCTGTCAAAGCTCAGATCCAGGGAGATACCCTGTCAGAGCTCAGATCCAGGGAGATGCTCTGTCAAAGCTCAGATCCAGGGAGATACCCTGTCAGAGCACAGATCCAGGGGGATGCCCCGTCAGAGCTAAGATCCAGGGAAATGCTCTGTCAAAGCTCAGATCCAGGGGGATGCCCTGCAAAGCTCAGGTCCAGGGAAATGCCCTGTCAGAGCTCAGATCCAGGGAGATACCCTATCAGAGCTCAGATCCAGGGAGATGCCCTGTCAGAGCTCAGATCCAGGGAGATGCCCTGTCAGAGCTCAGATCCAGGGAGATGCCCTGTCAGAGCTCAGATCCAGAGAGATGCCCTGTCAGAGCTCAGATCCAGGGAGATGCCCTGTCAAAGCTCAGATCCAGGGGTTGCTCTGTGAAAGCTCAGATCCAATGAGATGCACCGTGAAAGCTCAGATCCAGGGGTTGCTCTGTCAAAGCTCAGATTCAGTGGGATGCCCTATCAAAGCTCAGATCCAGCGAGATGCTCTGTCAAAGTTCAGACCCAGCAAGATGCTCTGTCAGAGCTCAGATCCAGGGAGATGCCCTGTCAGAGCTCAGATCCAGAGAGATGCCCTTTCAGAGCGCAGATCCAGAGAGATGCGCTGTCAGAGCTCAGATCCAGGGAGATGCTCGGTCAAAGCTCAGATCCAGGGAAATGCCCTGTCAAAGCTCAGATCCAGGGGTTGCTCTGTGAAAGGTCAGATCCAGGGGTTGCTCTGTCAAAGCTCAGATCCAGGGGTTGCTCTGTCAAAGCTCAGATCCAGGGAGATGCTCTGTCAAAGTTCAGACCCAGCAAGATGCTCTGTCAGAGCTCAGATCCAGAGAGATGCCCTTTCAGAGCTCAGATCCAGAGAGATGCCCTGTCAGAGCTCAGATCCAGGGAGATGCCCTGTCGGAGCTCAGATCCAGGGAGATGCACTGTCAATGCTCAGATCCAGGGAGATACCCTGTCAAAGTTTAGATCCAGGGAGATATCTGTCAAAGCTCAGATCCAGGGAGATATCTGTCAAAGCTCAGATCCAGCGAGATGCTCTGTCAAAGCTCAGATCCGGGGAGATATCAGTCAAAGCTCAGATCCAGGGAGATATCTGTCAAAGCTCAGATCCAGGGAGATATCTGACAAAGCTCAGATCCGGGGAGATACCCTGTCAGAGCTCAGATGTAGAGAGATGCCCTGTCAAATCTCAGATCCAGGGAGAAACCCTGTCAGAGCTCAGATCCAGGGGAATGCCCATCAAAGCTCAGATCCAGAGAGATGCTCTGCCAAAGCTCAGATCCAGGGAGATATCTGTCAAAGCTCAGATCCAGGGAGATACCCTGTCAGAGCTCAGATCCAGGGAAATGCCCTGCAAAGCTCAGATCCAGAGAGATGCCCTGTCAAAGCTCAGATCCAAGGAGATACTCTGTCAAAGCTCAGATCCAGGGGTTGCTCTGTCAAAGCTCAGATCCAGGGGTTCCTCTGTCAATGCTCAGATCCAGGGGTTGCTCTGTCAAAGCTCAGATCCAGGGAGATGCTCTGTCAAAGTTCAGACCCAGCAAGATGCTCTGTCAGAGCTCAGATCCAGAGAGATGCCCTTTCAGAGCTCAGATCCAGAGAGATGCCCTGTCAAAGCTCAGATCCAGGGAGATGCCCTGTCGGAGCTCAGATCCAGGGAGATGCACTGTCAAAGCTCAGATCCAGGGAGATACCCTGTCAAAGCTCAGATCCAGGGAGATATCTGTCAAAGCTCAGATCCAGGGAGACATCTGTCAAAGCTCAGATCCGGGGAGATACCCTGTCAAAGCTCAGATCCAGCGAGATGCTCTGTCAAAGCTCAGATCCGGGGAGATATCTGTCAAAGCTCAGATCCAGGGAGATATCTGTCAAAGCTCGTATCCAGCGAGATATCTGTCAAAGCTCAGATCCGGGGAGATACCCTGTCAGAGCTCAGATCCAGGGGAATGCCCTGCAAAGCTCAGATCCAGAGAGATGCTCTGTCAAAGCTCAGATCCAAGGAGATACTCTGTCAAAGCTCAGATCCAGGGGTTGCTCTGTCAAAGCTCAGATCCAGGGGTTGCTCTGTCAGAGCTCAGATCCAGAGAGATGCCCTTTCAGAGCTCAGATCCAGAGAGATGCCCTGTCAGAGCTCAGATCCAGGGAGATGCCCTGTCAGAGCTCAGATCCAGGGAGATGCACTGTCAAAGCTCAGATCCAGGGTGATACCCTGTCAAAGCTCAGATTCAGGGAGATATCTGTCAAAGCTCAGATCCAGGGAGATATCTGTCAAAGCTCAGATCTGGGGAGATACCCTGTCAAAGCTCAGATCCAGCGAGATGCTCTGTCAAAGCTCAGAGCCGGGGAGATATCTGTCAAAGCTCAGATCCAGGGAGATATCTGTCAAAGCTCAGATCCAGGGAGATATCTGTCAAAGCTCAGATTCGGGGAGATACCCTGTCAGAGCTCAGATGTAGAGAGATGCCCTGTCAAAGCTCAGATCCAGGGGGAAACCCTGTCAGAGCTCAGATCCAGGGGAATGCCCTGCAAAGCTCAGATCCAGAGAGATGCTCTGTCAAAGCTCAGATCTGAGGAGATACTCTGTCAAAGCTCAGATCCAGGGGTTGCTCTGTCAAAGCTCAGATCCAGGGGTTGCTCTGTCAAAGTTCAGACCTAGCAAGATGCTCTGTCAGAGCTCAGATCCAGAGAGATGCCCTGTCAGAGCTCAGATCCAGGAAGGTGCCCTGTCAAAGCTCAGAGCCAGGGGGATGCCCTGTCAAAGCTCAGATCCGACGAGATGCTCTGTCAAAGCTCAGATCCAGGGAGATACCCTGTCAGGGCACAGATCCAGGGGGATGCCCCGTCAAAGCTAAGATCCAGGGAAATGCTCTGTCAAAGCTCAGATCCAGGGAAATGCCCTGTCAGAGCTCAGATCCAAGGAGATACCCTATCAGAGCTCAGATCCAGGGAGATGCCCTGTCAGAGCTCAGATCCAGGGAGATGCCCTGTCAGAGCTCAGATCCAGGGGGATGCCCTGCAAAGCTCAGATCCAGGGAAATGCCCTGTCAGATCTCAGATCCAGGGAGATGCTCTGTCAGAGCTCAGATCCAGGGAGATGCCCTGTCAAAGCTCAGATCCAGGCGTTGCTCTGTGAAAGCTCAGATCCAGGGGTTGCTCTGTCAAAGCTCAGATCCAGGGAGATGCACCGTCAATGCTCAGATCCAGTGGTTGCTCTGTCAAAGCTCAGATCCAGTGGGATGCCCTATCAAAGCTCAGATCCAGCGAGATGCTCTGTCAAAGTTCAGACCCAGCAAGATGCTCTGTCAGAGCTCAGATCCAGAGAGATGCCCTTTCAAAGCTCAGATCCAGGAAGATTCCCTGTCAGAGCTCAGATCCAGGGGGATGCTCTGTCAGAGCTCAGATCCAGGGAGATGCACTGTCAAAGCTCAGATCCAGTGAGATGCCCTATCAAAGCTCAGATCCAGTGGCATGCCCTATCAAAGCTCAGATCCAATGAGATGCTCTGTCAAATCTCAGATCCAGCGAGATGCTCTGTCAAAGCCCAGATCCAGGGAGATGCCCTGTCAAATCTCAGATCCAGCGAGATGCTCTGTAAAAGCTCAGATCCAGGAAGGATCCCTGTCAGAGCTCAGATCCAAGGGGATGCCCTGTCAAAGCTCAGATCCAGGGAGATACCGTGTCAGAGCACAGATCCAGGGGGATGCCCTGTCAGAGCACAGATCCAGGGGGATGCCCTGTCAGATCCAGATCCAGAGAGATGCTCTGTCAAAGGTCAGATCCAGGGAGGTACCCTGTCAAAGCTCAGATCCAGCGAGATGCTCTGTCAAAGCTCAGTTCCAGGGAGGTGCTCTGTCAGAGCTCAGATCCAGCGAACTGCTCTGTCACAGCTCAGATCCAGAGAGCTGCTCTGTCAGATCCAGATCCAGAGAGATGCTCTGTCAAAGGTCAGATCCAGGGGGATGCCCTGTCAAAGCTCTGATCCAATGGGATGCTCTGCCAAAGCTCAGATCCAGAGAGATGCTCTGTCAAAGCTCAGGACCAGCGAGATGCTCTGTCAAAGCTCAGATCCAGAGAGATGCTCTGTCAAAGCACAGGACCAGCGAGATGCTCTGTCCAAGCTCAGGACCAGCGAAATGCTCTGTCAAAGCTCAGATCCAGGGGTTGCTCTGTCAAAGCTCAGATCCAGGGTTTGCTCTGTCAAAGTTCAGACCCAGCAAGATGCTCTGTCAGAGCTCAGATCCAGAGCGATGCCCTGTCAGAGCTCAGATCCAGGAAGGTGCCCTGTCAGAGCTCAGATCGAGGAAGGTTCCCTGCCAAAGCTCAGATCCAGAGAGATGCTCTGTCAAAGCTCAGATCCAGGGAGATACCCTGTCAGAGCTCAGATCCAGGAAGGTTCCCTGCCAAAGCTCAGATCCAGGGGGATGTCCTGTCAAAGCTCAGATCCAACGAGATGCTCTGTCAAAGCTCAGATCCAGGGAGATACCCTGTCAGGGCACAGATCCAGGGGGATGCCCCGTCAGAGCTAAGATCCAGGGAAATGCTCTGTCAAAGCTCAGATCCAGCGAAATGCCCTGTCAGAGCTCAGATCCAGGGAGATACCCTGTCAGAGCTCAGATCCAGGGAGATGCCCTGTCAGAGCTCAGATCCAGGGAGATGCACTGTCAAAGCTCAGATCCAGTGGGATGCCCTATCAAAGCTCAGAACCAGCGAGATGCTCTGTCAAAGTTCAGATCCAGCAAGATGCTCTCTCAGAGCTCAGATCCAGCGAGAAGCCCTGTCAGAGCTCAGGTCCAGAGAGATGCACTGTCAAAGCTCAGATCCAGGGAGATGCCCTGTCAGAGCTCAGATACAGGGAGATGCCCTGTCAGAGCTCAGATCCAGAGAAATGCTCTGTCAGAGCTCAGATCCAGCGATATGCCCTGTCAGAGCTCAGATCCAGGGAGATGCACTGTCAAAGCTCAGATCCAGGGAGATACCCTATCAAAGCTCAGATCCAGGGAGATATCTGTCAAAGCTCAGATCCAGGGAGATATCTGTCAAATCTCAGATCCGGGGAGATACCCTGTCAGAGCTCAGATCTAGAGAGATGCCCTGTCAAAGCTCCAGAGAGATGCTCTGTCAGAGCTCAGATCCAGGGAGATATCTGTCAAAGCTCAGATCCGGGGAGATACACTGTCAGAGCTCAGAACCAGGGGGATACCCTGTCAGAGCTCAGACCCGGGGAGATGCTCTGTCAGAGCTCAGATCCAGCGAGATGCTCTGTCATAGCTCAGATCCAGGGAGGTGCTCTGTCAGAGCTCATATCCAGAGAGATGCACTGTCAGCGGTCAGATCCAGAGAGATGCTCTGTCAAAGGTCAGATCCAGGGAGATACCCTGTCAGAGCTCAGATCCAGAGAGATGCCCTGTCAAAGCTCGATCCAGAGAGATGCTCTGTCAAAGGTCAGATCCAGGGAGGTGCTCTGTCACAGCTCAGATCCAGAGAGATGCTCTGTCAGATCCAGATCCAGAGAGATGCTCTGTCAAAGGTCAGATCCAGGGAGGTACCCTGTCAAAGCTCAGATCCAGCGAGATGCTCTGTCACAGCTCAGATCCAGCGAGATGCTCTGCCAACGTTCAGACCCAGCGAAATGCTCTGCCAACGCTCAGATCCAGGGAGATGCACTGTCAGAGCTCAGATACAGGGAGATACCCTGTCAGAGCTCAGATTTAGGGCATGCTCTGTCAAAGCTCAGATCCAGGGAGATACCCTGTCAGAGCTCAGATCCAGGGAGATGCTCTGTCAAAGCTCAGATCCAGGGAGATACCCTGTCAGAGCACAGATCCAGGGGGATGCCCCGTCAGAGCTAAGATCCAGGGAAATGCTCTGTCAAAGCTCAGATCCAGGGGGATGCCCTGCAAAGCTCAGGTCCAGGGAAATGCCCTGTCAGAGCTCAGATCCAGGGAGATACCCTATCAGAGCTCAGATCCAGGGAGATGCCCTGTCAGAGCTCAGATCCAGGGAGATGCCTTGTCAGAGCTCAGATCCAGGGAGATGCCCTGTCAGAGCTCAGATCCAGAGAGATGCTCGGTCAAAGCTCAGATCCAGGGAAATGCCCTGTCAAAGCTCAGATCCAGGGGTTGCTCTGTGAAAGGTCAGATCCAGGGGTTGCTCTGTCAAAGCTCAGATCCAGGGGTTGCTCTGTCAAAGCTCAGATCCAGGGAGATGCTCTGTCAAAGTTCAGACCCAGCAAGATGCTCTGTCAGAGCTCAGATCCAGAGAGATGCCCTTTCAGAGCTCAGATCCAGAGAGATGCCCTGTCAGAGCTCAGATCCAGGGAGATGCCCTGTCGGAGCTCAGATCCAGGGAGATGCACTGTCAATGCTCAGATCCAGGGAGATACCCTGTCAAAGTTTAGATCCAGGGAGATATCTGTCAAAGCTCAGATCCAGGGAGATATCTGTCAAAGCTCAGATCCAGCGAGATGCTCTGTCAAAGCTCAGATCCGGGGAGATAACTGTCAAAGCTCAGATCCAGGGAGATATCTGTCAAAGCTCAGATCCAGGGAGATATCTGACAAAGCTCAGATCCAGGGGGATGCCCCGTCAGAGCTAAGATCCAGGGAAATGCTCTGTCAAAGCTCAGATCCAGGGGGATGCCCTGCAAAGCTCAGGTCCAGGGAAATGCCCTGTCAGAGCTCAGATCCAGGGAGATACCCTATCAGAGCTCAGATCCAGGGAGATGCCCTGTCAGAGCTCAGATCCAGGGAGATGCCCTGTCAGAGCTCAGATCCAGGGAGATGCCCTGTCAGAGCTCAGATCCAGGGAGATGCCCTGTCAGAGCTCAGATCCAGAGAGATGCTCTGTCAGAGCTCAGATCCAGGGAGATGCCCTGTCAAAGCTCAGATCCAGGGGTTGCTCTGTGAAAGCTCAGATCCAGGGAGATGCACCGTGAAAGCTCAGATCCAGGGGTTGCTCTGTCAAAGCTCAGATTCAGTGGGATGCCCTATCAAAGCTCAGATCCAGCGAGATGCTCTGTCAAAGTTCAGACCCAGCAAGATGCTCTGTCAGAGCTCAGATCCAGGGAGATGCCCTGTCAGAGCTCAGATCCAGAGAGATGCCCTTTCAGAGCGCAGATCCAGAGAGATGCCCTGTCAGAGCTCAGATCCAGGGAGATGCTCGGTCAAAGCTCAGATCCAGGGAAATGCCCTGTCAAAGCTCAGATCCAGGGGTTGCTCTGTGAAAGGTCAGATCCAGGGGTTGCTCTGTCAAAGCTCAGATCCAGGGGTTGCTCTGTCAAAGCTCAGATCCAGGGAGATGCTCTGTCAAAGTTCAGACCCAGCAAGATGCTCTGTCAGAGCTCAGATCCAGAGAGATGCCCTTTCAGAGCTCAGATCCAGAGAGATGCCCTGTCAGAGCTCAGATCCAGGGAGATGCCCTGTCGGAGCTCAGATCCAGGGAGATGCACTGTCAAAGTTTAGATCCAGGGAGATATCTGTCAAAGCTCAGATCCAGGGAGATATCTGTCAAAGCTCAGATCCAGCGAGATGCTCTGTCAAAGCTCAGATCCGGGGAGATATCTGTCAAAGCTCAGATCCAGGGAGATATCTGTCAAAGCTCAGATCCAGGGAGATACCCTGTCAAAGTTTAGATCCAGGGAGATATCTGTCAAAGCTCAGATCCAGGGAGATATCTGTCAAAGCTCAGATCCAGCGAGATGCTCTGTCAAAGCTCAGATCCGGGGAGATATCTGTCAAAGCTCAGATCCAGGGAGATATCTGTCAAAGCTCAGATCCAGGGAGATATCTGACAAAGCTCAGATCCGGGGAGATACCCTGTCAGAGCTCAGATGTAGAGAGATGCCCTGTCAAATCTCAGATCCAGGGAGAAACCCTGTCAGAGCTCAGATCCAGGGGAATGCCCTGCAAAGCTCAGATCCAGAGAGATGCTCTGCCAAAGCTCAGATCCAGGGAGATATCTGTCAAAGCTCAGATCCAGGGAGATACCCTGTCAGAGCTCAGATCCAGGGAAATGCCCTGCAAAGCTCAGATCCAGAGAGATGCCCTGTCAAAGCTCAGATCCAAGGAGATACTCTGTCAAAGCTCAGATCCAGGGGTTGCTCTGTCAAAGCTCAGATCCAGGGGTTCCTCTGTCAATGCTCAGATCCAGGGGTTGCTCTGTCAAAGCTCAGATCCAGGGAGATGCTCTGTCAAAGTTCAGACCCAGCAAGATGCTCTGTCAGGGCTCAGATCCAGAGAGATGCCCTTTCAGAGCTCAGATCCAGAGAGATGCCCTGTCAAAGCTCAGATCCAGGGAGATGCCCTGTCGGAGCTCAGATCCAGGGAGATGCACTGTCAAAGCTCAGATCCAGGGAGATACCCTGTCAAAGCTCAGATCCAGGGAGATATCTGTCAAAGCTCAGATCCAGGGAGACATCTGTCAAAGCTCAGATCCGGGGAGATACCCTGTCAAAGCTCAGATCCAGCGAGATGCTCTGTCAAAGCTCAGATCCGGGGAGATATCTGTCAAAGCTCAGATCCAGGGAGATATCTGTCAAAGCTCGTATCCAGCGAGATATCTGTCAAAGCTCAGATCCGGGGAGATACCCTGTCAGAGCTCAGATCCAGGGGAATGCCCTGCAAAGCTCAGATCCAGAGAGATGCTCTGTCAAAGCTCAGATCCAAGGAGATACTCTGTCAAAGCTCAGATCCAGGGGTTGCTCTGTCAAAGCTCAGATCCAGGGGTTGCTCTGTCAGAGCTCAGATCCAGAGAGATGCCCTTTCAGAGCTCAGATCCAGAGAGATGCCCTGTCAGAGCTCAGATCCAGGGAGATGCCCTGTCAGAGCTCAGATCCAGGGAGATGCACTGTCAAAGCTCAGATCCAGGGTGATACCCTGTCAAAGCTCAGATTCAGGGAGATATCTGTCAAAGCTCAGATCCAGGGAGATATCTGTCAAAGCTCAGATCTGGGGAGATACCCTGTCAAAGCTCAGATCCAGCGAGATGCTCTGTCAAAGCTCAGAGCCGGGGAGATATCTGTCAAAGCTCAGATCCAGGGAGATATCTGTCAAAGCTCAGATCCAGGGAGATATCTGTCAAAGCTCAGATTCGGGGAGATATCCTGTCAGAGCTCAGATGTAGAGAGATGCCCTGTCAAAGCTCAGATCCAGGGGGAAACCCTGTCAGAGCTCAGATCCAGGGGAATGCCCTGCAAAGCTCAGATCCAGAGAGATGCTCTGTCAAAGCTCAGATCTGAGGAGATACTCTGTCAAAGCTCAGATCCAGGGGTTGCTCTGTCAAAGCTCAGATCCAGGGGTTGCTCTGTCAAAGTTCAGACCTAGCAAGATGCTCTGTCAGAGCTCAGATCCAGAGAGATGCCCTGTCAGAGCTCAGATCCAGGGAGATATCTGTCAAAGCTCAGATCCAGGGAGACATCTGTCAAAGCTCAGATCCGGGGAGATACCCTGTCAAAGCTCAGATCCAGCGAGATGCTCTGTCAAAGCTCAGATCCGGGGAGATATCTGTCAAAGCTCAGATCCAGGGATATATCTGTCAAAGCTCGTATCCAGCGAGATATCTGTCAAAGCTCAGATCCGGGGAGATACCCTGTCAGAGCTCAGATCCAGGGGAATGCCCTGCAAAGCTCAGATCCAGAGAGATGCTCTGTCAAAGCTCAGATCCAAGGAGATACTCTGTCAAAGCTCAGATCCAGGGGTTGCTCTGTCAAAGCTCAGATCCAGGGGTTGCTCTGTCAGAGCTCAGATCCAGAGAGATGCCCTTTCAGAGCTCAGATCCAGAGAGATGCCCTGTCAGAGCTCAGATCCAGGGAGATGCCCTGTCAGAGCTCAGATCCAGGGAGATGCACTGTCAAAGCTCAGATCCAGGGTGATACCCTGTCAAAGCTCAGATTCAGGGAGATATCTGTCAAAGCTCAGATCCAGGGAGATATCTGTCAAAGCTCAGATCTGGGGAGATACCCTGTCAAAGCTCAGATCCAGCGAGATGCTCTGTCAAAGCTCAGAGCCGGGGAGATATCTGTCAAAGCTCAGATCCAGGGAGATATCTGTCAAAGCTCAGATCCAGGGAGATATCTGTCAAAGCTCAGATTCGGGGAGATACCCTGTCAGAGCTCAGATGTAGAGAGATGCCCTGTCAAAGCTCAGATCCAGGGGAAACCCTGTCAGAGCTCAGATCCAGGGGAATGCCCTGCAAAGCTCAGATCCAGAGAGATGCTCTGTCAAAGCTCAGATCTGAGGAGATACTCTGTCAAAGCTCAGATCCAGGGGTTGCTCTGTCAAAGCTCAGATCCAGGGGTTGCTCTGTCAAAGTTCAGACCTAGCAAGATGCTCTGTCAGAGCTCAGATCCAGAGAGATGCCCTGTCAGAGCTCAGATCCAGGAAGGTGCCCTGTCAAAGCTCAGATCCAGGGGGATGCCCTGTCAAAGCTCAGATCCGACGAGATGCTCTGTCAAAGCTCAGATCCAGGGAGATACCCTGTCAGGGCACAGATCCAGGGGGATGCCCCGTCAAAGCTAAGATCCAGGGAAATGCTCTGTCAAAGCTCAGATCCAGGGAAATGCCCTGTCAGAGCTCAGATCCAGGGAGATACCCTATCAGAGCTCAGATCCAGGGAGATGCCCTGTCAGAGCTCAGATCCAGGGAGATGCCCTGTCAGAGCTCAGATCCAGGGGGATGCCCTGCAAAGCTCAGATCCAGGGAAATGCCCTGTCAGATCTCAGATCCAGGGAGATGCTCTGTCAGAGCTCAGATCCAGGGAGATGCCCTGTCAAAGCTCAGATCCAGGCGTTGCTCTGTGAAAGCTCAGATCCAGGGGTTGCTCTGTCAAAGCTCAGATCCAGGGAGATGCACCGTCAATGCTCAGATCCAGTGGTTGCTCTGTCAAAGCTCAGATCCAGTGGGATGCCCTATCAAAGCTCAGATCCAGCGAGATGCTCTGTCAAAGTTCAGACCCAGCAAGATGCTCTGTCAGAGCTCAGATCCAGAGAGATGCCCTTTCAAAGCTCAGATCCAGGAAGATTCCCTGTCAGAGCTCAGATCCAGGGGGATGCTCTGTCAGAGCTCAGATCCAGGGAGATGCACTGTCAAAGCTCAGATCCAGTGAGATGCCCTATCAAAGCTCAGATCCAGTGGCATGCCCTATCAAAGCTCAGATCCAATGAGATGCTCTGTCAAATCTCAGATCCAGCGAGATGCTCTGTCAAAGCCCAGATCCAGGGAGATGCTCTGTCAAATCTCAGATCCAGCGAGATGCTCTGTAAAAGCTCAGATCCAGGAAGGATCCCTGTCAGAGCTCAGATCCAAGGGGATGCCCTGTCAAAGCTCAGATCCAGGGAGATACCGTGTCAGAGCACAGATCCAGGGGGGTGCCCTGTCAGAGCACAGATCCAGGGGGATGCCCTGTCAGATCCAGATCCAGAGAGATGCTCTGTCAAAGGTCAGATCCAGGGGGATGCCCTGTCAAAGCTCTGATCCAATGGGATGCTCTGCCAAAGCTCAGATCCAGAGAGATGCTCTGTCAAAGCTCAGGACCAGCGAGATGCTCTGTCAAAGCTCAGATCCAGAGAGATGCTCTGTCAAAGCACAGGACCAGCGAGATGCTCTGTCCAAGCTCAGGACCAGCGAAATGCTCTGTCAAAGCTCAGATCCAGGGGTTGCTCTGTCAAAGCTCAGATCCAGGGTTTGCTCTGTCAAAGTTCAGACCCAGCAAGATGCTCTGTCAGAGCTCAGATCCAGAGCGATGCCCTGTCAGAGCTCAGATCCAGGGAGATGCTCTGTCAAAGCTCAGATCCAGGGAGATACCCTGTCAGAGCTCAGATCCAGGAAGGTGCCCTGTCAGAGCTCAGATCGAGGAAGGTTCCCTGCCACAGCTCAGATCCAGAGAGATGCTCTGTCAAAGCTCAGATCCAGGGAGATACCCTGTCAGAGCTCAGATCCAGGAAGGTTCCCTGCCAAAGCTCAGATCCAGGGGGATGTCCTGTCAAAGCTCAGATCCAACGAGATGCTCTGTCAAAGCTCAGATCCAGGGAGATACCCTGTCAGGGCACAGATCCAGGGGGATGCCCCGTCAGAGCTAAGATCCAGGGAAATGCTCTGTCAAAGCTCAGATCCAGCGAAATGCCCTGTCAGAGCTCAGATCCAGGGAGATACCCTGTCAGAGCTCAGATCCAGGGAGATGCCCTGTCAGAGCTCAGATCCAGAGAGATGCACTGTCAAAGCTCAGATCCAGTGGGATGCCCTATCAAAGCTCAGAACCAGCGAGATGCTCTGTCAAAGTTCAGATCCAGCAAGATGCTCTCTCAGAGCTCAGATCCAGCGAGAAGCCCTGTCAGAGCTCAGGTCCAGAGAGATGCACTGTCAAAGCTCAGATCCAGGGAGATGCCCTGTCAGAGCTCAGATACAGGGAGATGCCCTGTCAGAGCTCAGATCCAGGGAGATGCACTGTCAAAGCTCAGATCCAGGCAGATAACCTATCAAAGCTCAGATCCAGGGAGATATCTGTCAAAGCTCAGATCCAGGGAGATATCTGTCAAATCTCAGATCCGGGGAGATACCCTGTCAGAGCTCAGATCTAGAGAGATGCCCTGTCAAAGCTCCAGAGAGATGCTCTGTCAGAGCTCAGATCCAGGGAGATATCTGTCAAAGCTCAGATCCGGGGAGATACACTGTCAGAGCTCAGAACCAGGGGGATACCCTGTCAGAGCTCAGACCCGGGGAGATGCTCTGTCAGAGCTCAGATCCAGCGAGATGCTCTGTCATAGCTCAGATCCAGGGAGGTGCTCTGTCAGAGCTCATATCCAGAGAGATGCACTGTCAGCGGTCAGATCCAGAGAGATGCTCTGTCAAAGGTCAGATCCAGGGAGATACCCTGTCAGAGCTCAGATCCAGAGAGATGCCCTGTCAAAGCTCGATCCAGAGAGATGCTCTGTCAAAGGTCAGATCCAGGGAGGTGCTCTGTCACAGCTCAGATCCAGAGAGATGCTCTGTCAGATCCAGATCCAGAGAGATGCTCTGTCAAAGGTCAGATCCAGGGAGGTACCCTGTCAAAGCTCAGATCCAGCGAGATGCTCTGTCACAGCTCAGATCCAGCGAGATGCTCTGCCAACGTTCAGACCCAGCGAAATGCTCTGCCAACGCTCAGATCCAGGGAGATGCACTGTCAGAGCTCAGATACAGGGAGATACCCTGTCAGAGCTCAGATTTAGGGCATGCTCTGTCAAAGCTCAGATCCAGGGAGATACCCTGTCAGAGCTCAGATCCAGGGAGATGCTCTGTCAAAGCTCAGATCCAGGGAGATACCCTGTCAGAGCACAGATCCAGGGGGATGCCCCGTCAGAGCGAAGATCCAGGGAAATGCTCTGTCAAAGCTCAGATCCAGGGGGATGCCCTGCAAAGCTCAGGTCCAGGGAAATGCCCTGTCAGAGCTCAGATCCAGGGAGATACCCTATCAGAGCTCAGATCCAGGGAGATGCCCTGTCAGAGCTCAGATCCAGGGAGATGCCCTGTCAGAGCTCAGATCCAGGGAGATGCCTTGTCAGAGCTCAGATCCAGGGAGATGCCCTGTCAGAGCTCAGATCCAGAGAGATGCTCTGTCAGAGCTCAGATCCAGGGAGATGCCCTGTCAAAGCTCAGATCCAGGGGTTGCTCTGTGAAAGCTCAGATCCAGGGAGATGCACCGTGAAAGCTCAGATCCAGGGGTTGCTCTGTCAAAGCTCAGATTCAGTGGGATGCCCTATCAAAGCTCAGATCCAGCGAGATGCTCTGTCAAAGTTCAGACCCAGCAAGATGCTCTGTCAGAGCTCAGATCCAGGGAGATGCCCTGTCAGAGCTCAGATCCAGAGAGATGCCCTTTCAGAGCGCAGATCCAGAGAGATGCCCTGTCAGAGCTCAGATCCAGGGAGATGCTCGGTCAAAGCTCAGATCCAGGGAAATGCCCTGTCAAAGCTCAGATCCAGGGGTTGCTCTGTGAAAGGTCAGATCCAGGGGTTGCTCTGTCAAAGCTCAGATCCAGGGGTTGCTCTGTCAAAGCTCAGATCCAGGGAGATGCTCTGTCAAAGTTCAGACCCAGCAAGATGCTCTGTCAGAGCTCAGATCCAGAGAGATGCCCTTTCAGAGCTCAGATCCAGAGAGATGCCCTGTCAGAGCTCAGATCCAGGGAGATGCCCTGTCGGAGCTCAGATCCAGGGAGATGCACTGTCAATGCTCAGATCCAGGGAGATACCCTGTCAAAGTTTAGATCCAGGGAGATATCTGTCAAAGCTCAGATCCAGGGAGATATCTGTCAAAGCTCAGATCCAGCGAGATGCTCTGTCAAAGCTCAGATCCGGGGAGATATCTGTCAAAGCTCAGATCCAGGGAGATATCTGTCAAAGCTCAGATCCAGGGAGATATCTGACAAAGCTCAGATCCGGGGAGATACCCTGTCAGAGCTCAGATCCAGGGAGAAACCCTGTCAGAGCTCAGATCCAGGGGAATGCCCTGCAAAGCTCAGATCCAGAGAGATGCTCTGTCAAAGCTCAGATCCAAGGAGATACTCTGTCAAAGCTCAGATCCAGGGGTTGCTCTGTCAAAGCTCAGATCCAGGGGTTGCTCTGTCAGAGCTCAGATCCAGAGAGATGCCCTTTCAGAGCTCAGATCCAGAGAGATGCCCTGTCAGAGCTCAGATCCAGGGAGATGCCCTGTCAGAGCTCAGATCCAGGGAGATGCACTGTCAAAGCTCAGATCCAGGGTGATACCCTGTCAAAGCTCAGATTCAGGGAGATATCTGTCAAAGCTCAGATCCAGGGAGATATCTGTCAAAGCTCAGATCTGGGGAGATACCCTGTCAAAGCTCAGATCCAGCGAGATGCTCTGTCAAAGCTCAGAGCCGGGGAGATATCTGTCAAAGCTCAGATCCAGGGAGATATCTGTCAAAGCTCAGATCCAGGGAGATATCTGTCAAAGCTCAGATTCGGGGAGATACCCTGTCAGAGCTCAGATGTAGAGAGATGCCCTGTCAAAGCTCAGATCCAGGGGGAAACCCTGTCAGAGCTCAGATCCAGGGGAATGCCCTGCAAAGCTCAGATCCAGAGAGATGCTCTGTCAAAGCTCAGATCTGAGGAGATACTCTGTCAAAGCTCAGATCCAGGGGTTGCTCTGTCAAAGCTCAGATCCAGGGGTTGCTCTGTCAAAGTTCAGACCTAGCAAGATGCTCTGTCAGAGCTCAGATCCAGAGAGATGCCCTGTCAGAGCTCAGATCCAGGAAGGTGCCCTGTCAAAGCTCAGATCCAGGGGGATGCCCTGTCAAAGCTCAGATCCGACGAGATGCTCTGTCAAAGCTCAGATCCAGGGAGATACCCTGTCAGGGCACAGATCCAGGGGGATGCCCCGTCAAAGCTAAGATCCAGGGAAATGCTCTGTCAAAGCTCAGATCCAGGGAAATGCCCTGTCAGAGCTCAGATCCAGGGAGATACCCTATCAGAGCTCAGATCCAGGGAGATGCCCTGTCAGAGCTCAGATCCAGGGAGATGCCCTGTCAGAGCTCAGATCCAGGGGGATGCCCTGCAAAGCTCAGATCCAGGGAAATGCCCTGTCAGATCTCAGATCCAGGGAGATGCTCTGTCAGAGCTCAGATCCAGGGAGATGCCCTGTCAAAGCTCAGATCCAGGCGTTGCTCTGTGAAAGCTCAGATCCAGGGGTTGCTCTGTCAAAGCTCAGATCCAGGGAGATGCACCGTCAATGCTCAGATCCAGTGGTTGCTCTGTCAAAGCTCAGATCCAGTGGGATGCCCTATCAAAGCTCAGATCCAGCGAGATGCTCTGTCAAAGTTCAGACCCAGCAAGATGCTCTGTCAGAGCTCAGATCCAGAGAGATGCCCATTCAAAGCTCAGATCCAGGAAGATTCCCTGTCAGAGCTCAGATCCAGGGGGATGCTCTGTCAGAGCTCAGATCCAGGGAGATGCACTGTCAAAGCTCAGATCCAGTGAGATGCCCTATCAAAGCTCAGATCCAGTGGCATGCCCTATCAAAGCTCAGATCCAATGAGATGCTCTGTCAAATCTCAGATCCAGCGAGATGCTCTGTCAAAGCCCAGATCCAGGGAGATGCTCTGTCAAATCTCAGATCCAGCGAGATGCTCTGTAAAAGCTCAGATCCAGGAAGGATCCCTGTCAGAGCTCAGATCCAAGGGGATGCCCTGTCAAAGCTCAGATCCAGGGAGATACCGTGTCAGAGCACAGATCCAGGGGGGTGCCCTGTCAGAGCACAGATCCAGGGGGATGCCCTGTCAGATCCAGATCCAGAGAGATGCTCTGTCAAAGGTCAGATCCAGGGGGATGCCCTGTCAAAGCTCTGATCCAATGGGATGCTCTGCCAAAGCTCAGATCCAGAGAGATGCTCTGTCAAAGCTCAGGACCAGCGAGATGCTCTGTCAAAGCTCAGATCCAGAGAGATGCTCTGTCAAAGCACAGGACCAGCGAGATGCTCTGTCCAAGCTCAGGACAAGCGAAATGCTCTGTCAAAGCTCAGATCCAGGGGTTGCTCTGTCAAAGCTCAGATCCAGGGTTTGCTCTGTCAAAGTTCAGACCCAGCAAGATGCTCTGTCAGAGCTCAGATCCAGAGCGATGCCCTGTCAGAGCTCAGATCCAGGGAGATGCTCTGTCAAAGCTCAGATCCAGGGAGATACCCTGTCAGAGCTCAGATCCAGGAAGGTGCCCTGTCAGAGCTCAGATTGAGGAAGGTTCCCTGCCACAGCTCAGATCCAGAGAGATGCTCTGTCAAAGCTCAGATCCAGGGAGATACCCTGTCAGAGCTCAGATCCAGGAAGGTTCCCTGCCAAAGCTCAGATCCAGGGGGATGTCCTGTCAAAGCTCAGATCCAACGAGATGCTCTGTCAAAGCTCAGATCCAGGGAGATACCCTGGCAGGGCACAGATCCAGGGGGATGCCCCGTCAGAGCTAAGATCCAGGGAAATGCTCTGTCAAAGCTCAGATCCAGCGAAATGCCCTGTCAGAGCTCAGATCCAGGGAGATACCCTGTCAGAGCTCAGATCCAGGGAGATGCCCTGTCAGAGCTCAGATCCAGAGAGATGCACTGTCAAAGCTCAGATCCAGTGGGATGCCCTATCAAAGCTCAGAACCAGCGAGATGCTCTGTCAAAGTTCAGATCCAGCAAGATGCTCTCTCAGAGCTCAGATCCAGCGAGAAGCCCTGTCAGAGCTCAGGTCCAGAGAGATGCACTGTCAAAGCTCAGATCCAGGGAGATGCCCTGTCAGAGCTCAGATACAGGGAGATGCCCTGTCAGAGCTCAGATCCAGGGAGATGCACTGTCAAAGCTCAGATCCAGGGAGATAACCTATCAAAGCTCAGATCCAGGGAGATATCTGTCAAAGCTCAGATCCAGGGAGATATCTGTCAAATCTCAGATCCGGGGAGATACCCTGTCAGAGCACAGATCTAGAGAGATGCCCTGTCAAAGCTCCAGAGAGATGCTCTGTCAGAGCTCAGATCCAGGGAGATATCTGTCAAAGCTCAGATCCAGGGGGATACCCTGTCAGAGCTCAGACCCGGGGAGATGCTCTGTCAGAGCTCAGATCCAGCGAGATGCTCTGTCATAGCTCAGATCCAGGGAGGTGCTCTGTCAGAGCTCATATCCAGAGAGATGCACTGTCAGCGGTCAGATCCAGAGAGATGCTCTGTCAAAGGTCAGATCCAGGGAGATACCCTGTCAGAGCTCAGATCCAGAGAGATGCCCTGTCAAAGCTCGATCCAGAGAGATGCTCTGTCAAAGGTCAGATCCAGGGAGGTGCTCTGTCACAGCTCAGATCCAGAGAGATGCTCTGTCAGATCCAGATCCAGAGAGATGCTCTGTCAAAGGTCAGATCCAGGGAGGTACCCTGTCAAAGCTCAGATCCAGCGAGATGCTCTGTCACAGCTCAGATCCAGCGAGATGCTCTGCCAACGTTCAGACCCAGCGAAATGCTCTGCCAACGCTCAGATCCAGGGAGATGCACTGTCAGAGCTCAGATTTAGGGCATGCTCTGTCAAAGCTCAGATCCAGGGAGATACCCTGTCACAGCTCAGATCCAGCGAGATGCTCTGCCAACGTTCAGACCCAGCGAAATGCTCTGCCAACGCTCAGATCCAGGGAGATGCACTGTCAGAGCTCAGATACAGGGAGATACCCTGTCAGAGCTCAGATTTAGGGCATGCTCTGTCAAAGCTCAGATCCAGGGAGATACCCTGTCAGAGCTCAGATCCAGGGAGATGCTCTGTCAAAGCTCAGATCCAGGGAGATACCCTGTCAGAGCACAGATCCAGGGGGATGCCCCGTCAGAGCTAAGATCCAGGGAAATGCTCTGTCAAAGCTCAGATCCAGGGGGATGCCCTGCAAAGCTCAGGTCCAGGGAAATGCCCTGTCAGAGCTCAGATCCAGGGAGATACCCTATCAGAGCTCAGATCCAGGGAGATGCCCTGTCAGAGCTCAGATCCAGGGAGATGCCCTGTCAGAGCTCAGATCCAGGGAGATGCCTTGTCAGAGCTCAGATCCAGAGAGATGCTCTGTCAGAGCTCAGATCCAGGGAGATGCCCTGTCAAAGCTCAGATCCAGGGGTTGCTCTGTGAAAGCTCAGATCCAGGGAGATGCACCGTGAAAGCTCAGATCCAGGGGTTGCTCTGTCAAAGCTCAGATTCAGTGGGATGCCCTATCAAAGCTCAGATCCAGCGAGATGCTCTGTCAAAGTTCAGACCCAGCAAGATGCTCTGTCAGAGCTCAGATCCAGGGAGATGCCCTGTCAGAGCTCAGATCCAGAGAGATGCCCTTTCAGAGCGCAGATCCAGAGAGATGCCCTGTCAGAGCTCAGATCCAGGGAGATGCTCGGTCAAAGCTCAGATCCAGGGAAATGCCCTGTCAAAGCTCAGATCCAGGGGTTGCTCTGTGAAAGGTCAGATCCAGGGGTTGCTCTGTCAAAGCTCAGATCCAGGGGTTGCTCTGTCAAAGCTCAGATCCAGGGAGATGCTCTGTCAAAGTTCAGACCCAGCAAGATGCTCTGTCAGAGCTCAGATCCAGAGAGATGCCCTTTCAGAGCTCAGATCCAGAGAGATGCCCTGTCAGAGCTCAGATCCAGGGAGATGCCCTGTCGGAGCTCAGATCCAGGGAGATGCACTGTCAATGCTCAGATCCAGGGAGATACCCTGTCAAAGTTTAGATCCAGGGAGATATCTGTCAAAGCTCAGATCCAGGGAGATATCTGTCAAAGCTCAGATCCAGCGAGATGCTCTGTCAAAGCTCAGATCCGGGGAGATATCTGTCAAAGCTCAGATCCAGGGAGATATCTGTCAAAGCTCAGATCCAGGGAGATATCTGACAAAGCTCAGATCCGGGGAGATACCCTGTCAGAGCTCAGATCCAGGGAGAAACCCTGTCAGAGCTCAGATCCAGGGGAATGCCCTGCAAAGCTCAGATCCAGAGAGATGCTCTGCCAAAGCTCAGATCCAGGGAGATATCTGTCAAAGCTCAGATCCAGGGAGATACCCTGTCAGAGCTCAGATCCAGGGAAATGCCCTGCAAAGCTCAGATCCAGAGAGATGCCCTGTCAAAGCTCAGATCCAAGGAGATACTCTGTCAAAGCTCAGATCCAGGGGTTGCTCTGTCAAAGCTCAGATCCAGGGGTTCCTCTGTCAATGCTCAGATCCAGGGGTTGCTCTGTCAAAGCTCAGATCCAGGGAGATGCTCTGTCAAAGTTCAGACCCAGCAAGATGCTCTGTCAGAGCTCAGATCCAGAGAGATGCCCTTTCAGAGCTCAGATCCAGAGAGATGCCCTGTCAAAGCTCAGATCCAGGGAGATGCCCTGTCGGAGCTCAGATCCAGGGAGATGCACTGTCAAAGCTCAGATCCAGGGAGATACCCTGTCAAAGCTCAGATCCAGGGAGATATCTGTCAAAGCTCAGATCCAGGGAGACATCTGTCAAAGCTCAGATCCGGGGAGATACCCTGTCAAAGCTCAGATCCAGCGAGATGCTCTGTCAAAGCTCAGATCCGGGGAGATATCTGTCAAAGCTCAGATCCAGGGAGATATCTGTCAAAGCTCGTATCCAGCGAGATATCTGTCAAAGCTCAGATCCGGGGAGATACCCTGTCAGAGCTCAGATCCAGGGGAATGCCCTGCAAAGCTCAGATCCAGAGAGATGCTCTGTCAAAGCTCAGATCCAAGGAGATACTCTGTCAAAGCTCAGATCCAGGGGTTGCTCTGTCAAAGCTCAGATCCAGGGGTTGCTCTGTCAGAGCTCAGATCCAGAGAGATGCCCTTTCAGAGCTCAGATCCAGAGAGATGCCCTGTCAGAGCTCAGATCCAGGGAGATGCCCTGTCAGAGCTCAGATCCAGGGAGATGCACTGTCAAAGCTCAGATCCAGGGAGATACCCTGTCAAAGCTCAGATTCAGGGAGATATCTGTCAAAGCTCAGATCCAGGGAGATATCTGTCAAAGCTCAGATCCGGGGAGATACCCTGTCAAAGCTCAGATCCAGCGAGATGCTCTGTCAAAGCTCAGATCCGGGGAGATATCTGTCAAAGCCCAGATCCAGGGAGATATCTGTCAAAGCTCAGATCCAGGGAGCTATCTGTCAAAGCTCAGATTCGGGGAGATACCCTGTCAGAGCTCAGATGTAGAGAGATGCCCTGTCAAAGCTCAGATCAAGGGGGAAACCCTGTCAGAGCTCAGATCCAGGGGAATGCCCTGCAAAGCTCAGATCCAGAGAGATGCTCTGTCAAAGCTCAGATCCGAGGAGATACTCTGTCAAAGCTCAGATCCAGGGGTTGCTCTGTCAAAGCTCAGATCCAGGGGTTGCTCTGTCAAAGTTCAGACCTAGCAAGATGCTCTGTCAGAGCTCAGATCCAGAGAGATGCCCTGTCAGAGCTCAAATCCAGGAAGGTGCCCTGTCAAAGCTCAGATCCAGGGGGATGCCCTGTCAAAGCTCAGATCCGACGAGATGCTCTGTCAAAGCTCAGATCCAGGGAGATACCCTGTCAGGGCACAGATCCAGGGGGATGCCCCGTCAAAGCTAAGATCCAGGGAAATGCTCTGTCAAAGCTCAGATCCAGGGAAATGCCCTGTCAGAGCTCAGATCCAGGGAGATACCCTATCAGAGCTCAGATCCAGGGAGATGCCCTGTCAGAGCTCAGATCCAGGGGGATGCCCTGCAAAGCTCAGATCCAGGGAAATGCCCTGTCAGATCTCAGATCCAGGGAGATGCTCTGTCAGAGCTCAGATCCAGGGAGATGCCCTGTCAAAGCTCAGATCCAGACGTTGCTCTGTGAAAGCTCAGATCCAGGGGTTGCTCTGTCAAAGCTCAGATCCAGGGAGATGCACCGTCAATGCTCAGATCCAGTGGTTGCTCTGTCAAAGCTCAGATCCAGTGGGATGCCCTATCAAAGCTCAGATCCAGCGAGATGCTCTGTCAAAGTTCAGACCCAGCAAGATGCTCTGTCAGAGCTCAGATCCAGAGAGATGCCCTTTCAGAGCTCAGATCCAGAGAGATGCCCTTTCAGAGCGCAGATCCAGGGAAATGCCCTGTCAGAGCTCAGATCCAGGGAGATGCTCGGTCAGAGCTCAGATCCAGGGAAATGCCCTGTTAAAACTCAGATCCAGGGGTTGATCTGTGAAAGGTCAGATCCAGGGGTTGCTCTGTCAAAGCTCAGATCCAGGGGTTGCTCTTTCAAAGCTCAGATCCAGGGAGATGCTCTGTCAAAGTTCAGACCCAGCAAGCTGCTCTGTCAGAGCTCAGATCCAGAGAGATGCCCTTTCAGAGCTCAGATCCAGAGAGATGCCCTGTCAGAGCTCAGATCCAGGGAGATGCCCTGTCAGAGCTCAGAACCAGGGAGATGCACTGTCAAAGCTCAGATCCTGGGAGATACCGTGTCAAAGCTCAGATCCAGGTAGATATCTGTCAAAGCTCAGATCCAGGGAGATATCTGTCAAAGCTCAGATCCGGGGAGATACCCTGTCAAAGCTCAGATCCAACGAGATGCTCTGTCAAAGCTCAGATCCGGGGAGATATCTGTCAAAGCTCAGATCCGGGGAGATATCTGTCAAAGCTCAGATCCAGGGAGATATCTGTCAAAGGTCAGATCCAGGGAGATATCTGTCAAAGCTCAGATCCGGGGAGATACCCTGTCAGAGCTCAGATGTAGAGAGATGCCCTGTCAAAGCTCAGATCCGGGGAGATATCTGTCAAAGCTCAGATCCAGGGAGATATCTGTCAAAGCTCAGATCCAGGGAGATATCTGTCAAAGCTCAGATCCGGGGAGATACCCTGTCAGAGCTCAGATGTAAAGAGATGCCCTGTCAAAGCTCAGATCCAGGGAGAAACCCTGTCAGAGCTCAGATCCAGGGAGATGCTCTGTCAAAGCTCAGACCCAGGGAGATATCTGTCAAAGCTCAGATCCAGGGAGATACCCTGTCAGAGCTCAGATCCAGGGGCATGCCCTGCAAAGCTCAGATCCAGAGAGATGCTCTGTCAAAGCTCAGATCCAAGGAGATACTCTGTCAAAGCTCAGATCCAGGGGTTGCTCTGTCAAAGCTCAGATCCAGGGGTTACTCTGTCAAAGCTCAGATCCAGGGGTTGCTCTGTCAAAGCTCAGATCCAGGGAGATGCACTGTTAAAGCTCAGATCCAGTGGGATGCCCTATCAAAGCTCAGATCCAGCGAGATGCTCTGTCAAAGCTCAGACCCAGCAAGATGCTCTGTCAGAGCTCAGATCCAGAGAGATGCCCTGTCAGAGCTCAGATCCAGGGAGATGCTCTGTCAAAGCTCAGATCCAGGGAGATATCTGTCAAAGCTAAGACCCAGCGAGATGCTCTGTCAAAGCTCAGATCCAGGGAGATATCCTGTCAGAGCTCAGATCCAGGGAGATACCCTGTCAGAGCTCAGATCCAGGGAGATACCCTGTCAAAGCTCAGTTCCAGGGGGATGCCCTGCAAAGCTAAGATCCAGGGAGAAACCCTGTCGGAGCTCAGATCCAGGGGGATGCCCTGCAAAGCTCAGATCCATGAAGATGCTCTGTCAAAGCTCAGATCCAGCGAGATGCTCTGTCAAAGCTCAGACCCAGGGAGAAACCCTGTCAGATCTCAGATCCAGGGGGATGCCCTGCAGAGCTCAGATCCAGGGGGATGCCCTGTGAATGCTCAGATCCAGGGGTTGCTCTGTCAAAGCTCAGATCCATGAAGATGCTCTGTCAAAGCTCAGATCCAGCGAGATGCTCTGTCAAAGCTCAGACCCAGGGAGAAACCCTGTCAGAGCTCAGATCCAGGGGGATGCCCTGCAAAGCTCCGATCCAGGGAGATGCTCTGTCAGAGCTCAGATCCAAGGAGATGCTCTGTCAAAGCTCAGGTCCAGGGAGATTCCCTTTAAGAGCTCAGATCCAGCGAGATGCCTTGTGAAAGCTCTGATCCAGGGAGATGCCCTGACAAAGCTCAGATCCAGTGAGATTCCCTTTAAGAGCTCAGATCCAGGGAGATGCCCTTTCAGAGCTCAGATCCAGGGAGATGCTCTGTCAAAGCTCAGGTCCAGGGAGATTCCCTTTAAGAGCTCAGGTCCAGCGAGATGCCTTGTGAAAGCTCAGATCCAGGGAGATGCACTGTCAAAGCTCAGATCCAGCGAGATGCCCTGTCAAAGCTCAGATCCAGGGAGATGCTCTGTCTAAGCTCAGATCCAGGGAGATGCCCTCTCCGAGCTCAGAAGTTACACAAGAAGATTTCACTGTTAAAGGTCAGACCAACGCTGGAGATCTCCGAGGCCACATTTCTTGTTGTGCTTTGATTTTCTCATTTGCGGTTTGCTTTCTCCAGTGGAGGCCGAGGCATAACGATAAGCGGCAGAAATTTAGATGTGGTTGAACAGCTGTGGACACGGTTAACTGGAGACCCAAAGAAAGCGGCCGTGAGTTTATTTCATTTCCAGTAACTGAAGCTTTCCTGTTTTAACCTCAGTTAATCATGAGTGATGTGTTGAATTTAGATGAAACTGATTCTTATTTTGTATGCAAAAACATAATATAATCTTTGACTTTATTTATTCCCTATCTTAATGTTTTCTGTTTGTGGGACAGGAATGTTCAGTTATTAATTCAAGCTGGGTCTGTGAATCACCATCTGATCAGAGCAGTGGAACCCCTGGCACACGTATCATGTTATTCCAGGTGTCTGGATCAAAGGAGCAAAACTTCTCTATGACGTACCAAGAGAACCCTGTGTTTTACAACTTTACTGCAACAACAACTGATGACAAACAACTCCTGATAACTATCATGGTGAAAACTATTTCATTTCCTCATTTGTTGAGCCCCAACTCTCATTTATTTTAGGGCTCTCTCTAACCATTTTCCATTTCGATGATTTATTTTACAGAAAAAGAAAGATAAATTGCAACTTAACGAAAGTGAAATTCAGATTTCTGTTCTGAGGGACAAGGGTAACCAATTGGAATGTAATGTTATAGAGGCGATCGAAGATAAAATAAAATGTGTACTAAACACATCCGACACTTCAATATCAAAAATACAAGTACGTTTTTTTTTCTACCTATTCATTCCTGGGATGTCACTGGCTAGACCAGCATAGGCTGCCCCATCCTAATTGCTCTTGAAAAGGTGGTGATGAGCTGCCTTCTTGACCCACTGCAGTTCACATGGTATAGGTACACCCAGAGTGCTGTTAGGAAGGGGGTTCCAGGATTTTGATCCAGTGGCATTGAATAAATGGTGATATAGTTCCAAATAAGGGTGGTGTATTGTTTGGAGGGGAACTTGTAGGCTGTGGTGTTCCCATGCTTCTGCTAGTCTTGTCCTTCTAGGTAAGTGGAAGTCACAGTTTTAGAATGTGTTGTCGAAGGGGCCTTAGTGTGTTGCATCTTGTAGATGGTACACACTGCTGCCACTGTGAATCGGTGGTGGAGGAAGTGAATGTTTAAGTTCATTGGTGATAATGCCATTGATAGTCAAGAGAGGTGTTTAGATTTTCCCTTGTTGGAGATTCCTATTGCCTGGGACGAGTGTAACAAATGTTGCTTGCCAATTATCAGACCAAGTCGGAATTTTGTTCAGGTCTTGCTGCATATGGACTGCTTCAGTATCTGAGGAGTAGAGTTGCCCAACATTGTGCAATCATCAGCCAACATCCACAGTTCTGACCTTATAAAGGAGGGAAGATCATTGATGAAACGGCTGAAGGTGGTTGAGCTTCGGACACCACCCTGAGGAACCCCTGTAGTGATGTCCTGTGACTGAGGTGATTGACCTCCAATAACCATGACCATTTTCCTTTGTGTTAGGTAGGACTCCAACCAAAATTTTCTCTATGATTCCTTTCAACTTCAGTTTTGCTTGGGCTCCTTAATGCTACACTCGATAAAATGATGTCTTGGTGTCAAGGGTGGTTCCTTTCACCTCACCTCAGTTCACCTCAGCTGTTTTATCCATGTTTGGACAAAGGCTGCAAGGAGATCAAAAGCTGGGTGGCAGAACCCAATCTGAATGTCAGTGAGCAAGTATTACTGTGTAAGTGCCACTTGATGACACTGTCAGTGACCCCTTTCCATCACTTTGCCAATGATCAAGAGTAGAATAAGCAGGTGATAATTGGCCACAATGTATTTGTCCTGTTTTCTGTGGACAAGACATAATTGTGCAATTTTCCTTATTGGTGTTGTAGCTGTACTGAAGTAACATGGTTAGGGATGAGGCTAGTTCCGGAGCATCCTGACTTGAAGCAAGCCACAAGTCAGGGCCCGTATCCTTTGCATTTCTTGAGATCGCATGGCATGAATCAAAGTGGCGGAAGATTGGCATCAGTGATGTTGGAGACCCCAGGAGGAGCCCGAGCTGGATCATCCACTCAAGACTTCTGGCTAAAAATGTTCTCTTTTGGACTGGTGTACTGAGCTCGCCCCCTGACTGAGGATGGAGATACTTGTGGGGACTCCTATTTTTAAATATTCTTTCATGGGCTGTTGCCATTGCTGGCTGGGCCAGCATTTACTGTTATTGAACTGTGGTTTGCTAGGCCATTTCAGAAGGCATTTAACCACAATGCTGTGGATCTGGAGTCACATGTAGCAGGTAAGGAGGGCAGATTTCCTTCCTGGTGGGGTTTTTTTGACAATAGTTTCATGGCCATCATTAGACTTTTAATTCAAGATTTTTGTTGAATTCAAATTTCACCATCTGGTGGAATTCTAACCCGTTCCCCAGAACATGACCCTGGATTTTTTGATTACTTGTCCAGTGACACGACCACTATACCACTGCCACCTTTTAGTTGTTCAATTATTCACCACCATTCACGACTGGATGTGGCAGGACTTCAGAGCTTAAATCTCATCCGTTGGTTGTCGGATCGCTTAACTCTACCTCTGACATGCTGCTTGCCCTCTTTGGGATGCAAGTGGTCCTGTGTTACAGCTTCAGCAGCTTGACATTTTATTTTTAGGTATGCTTGTTGCTGCTCCTGGTATGTTCCCTTGCACTTTTAATTGACCAGGGTTAATTCCCTGACTTGATGATAATGGCAGGGTAGGGGATATTTAAGGACATGAGTTTGCAGTTTGTGGTTGGATACAATAAAATTAAGGGTTTCTCCGGCGCCTGTTCAGGTAGACTAAATGTGGCTAGGAGCGAGTGTTTTCTCACTGCGCCGAGGACCCGGGTTCAATCTCGGCCTCAGGTCACTGTCCGTGTGGAGTTTGCACATTCTCCCCGTGTCTGCGTGGGTCTCACCCCCACAACCCAAAAATGTGCAGGGTAGGTGGATTGGCCACGCTAAAATTGCCCTTAATTGGAAAAAAGAATTGGGTACTCTAAATTTTTTAAAAAGAGTGAGTGTTTTCCAGTGAACCTACCTGCTAGAGGAGCTCAACTTAATCCATTGCTGTTTCACCTCTCTAACACCAGTTTTGGTTATTTGGGGGTCTGTGTAGCCCATAATTGGGCATCACTTCACAAACTGGATTATTCAGGCCTCATGAGTCAAGTAAAAGCAGATCTGCAGAGGTGGAGTAGCCTCTCTTTAACCCTGGCATTGGATTCGAAAAATCAAAATGAATGTGCTTCCAAGATTTCTTTTTTTCTTTCAATGCATCCCCATTTTATGTCCAAATCGTTTTTTATTATGGTCAACAAATTGATTTATTTTATTTGGACGGGTAAGTGTCTCAGAGTCCGTAGTACTCTGCTCCAAGAGACAGGATATACCCCGAGAACCCTCCAAACCTCCCCAGCTGGCCCATAATCCTTCCCATACTCTCCAACGCATCCAAAACATACAGCAAGAGATCATTGGCATAGAGCGACACCCGAAGCTCTCTCTGTCCCCTCATAAACCCCCGCCACTCTGCCGACCCCCTGAGAGCCATCGCCAGCGGCTCTATGGCCAGCGCAAACAGTAGAGGCAACAGCGGGCACCGCTGCCTCGTACCCCTGTGTAGGTCAAAGCTTCATGAGCTCATACCATTCATCCTCACCCTCGCCCTTGGTGCCACATAGAGCAACCGCACCCATGCCACAAATCTCAGCCCAAACCCAAACCTTCCCAAAACCTCGAACAAGTACCGCCACTCCACCCGATCAAATGCCTTCTCCGCGTCCATTGACACCACCACTTCCGGTTCCAGAGCCCCCAACGGATTCATCACCACATTCTACAGCCGTCCTATATTACCCACGAGCTGCGTGTCCTTCACAAAGCCTGTTTGATCTTCTGCAACCACTCCTGGGACACACTCCTCCATCCTCCCCGCCAACAACTTAGCCAAAACTTTCACATCCATGTTCAATAGTGATATGGGCCTATACGACCCACATTCCACTGGGTCCTTCCCCTTTTTTCGGGATTAGTGTGATTACTGCCTACGCCATCATCTCCAGCAACTCCCCCTTCTCCAGTGCTTCATTAAATGCTCCCAATAGATGTGGTGCCAAGTCCATCGCAAATTCCTTATAAAATTCCACCGGGTACCCATAAGGCCCAGGGGCCTTCCCCGACTTCATACCCATACTATCCAGCACCTCCCTCAGCCCCAGGGGCTCCTCCAACGCCTGCCTATTTGCTTCCTCCACCTGGGGAAATTCCAGCTTGTCCAGAAACCGCCCCATGTCCCCCTCCTCTCCTCCCGGGTCTGCCTCATAAGGTCCCTGGTAGTACTCCCTAAATGCCTCATTTATCTTTCCTGGCTCTAACACCACATCCCCAGCCCCAGTCCATATTTTCAATATTTCCCTGGACGCAGCCTGCCTCCGCAGCTGGTGCGCCAGCATGCGGTTCGCCTCCTCCCCATACTCACATTGCACCCCCCTTGCCTTACCGCCCTCCCTGTTGTCAGCCTGTCACACTGCCCCTGCAACTTTTTCCTCCTCGCCAATCCCTCCATGGTGGGCACCCTCGAATATTGCCTGGCGCCTCCACTATCTTGCACACGAGATGGTCATATTCCTCCTTCCTTTCCCTATCCGCACGAGCCTCAAACAAAATAGTTTCCCCCTGGACCACTGCCTTCAGTGCTTCCCAAAAAATGGCCACCGACACTTCCCCATTCTGATTCTACTCCACATACACCTTATCACAAAAACCTCCATCCGCCAACAACCCTGAGTCAAACCTTCACCCCAGCCTCTGCTCTCATCCCGATCTAAACCGAATCTCCAGCCAGTGGGACGCATGGTTCTAGATAATTATCCCCGCATACTCTGCCCCCTCCACCCCAACCAAAATCTCCCAACTCACTATAAAGTAATCAATCCTCGAATACACCTTATAGACGTGTGAAAAGAAGGAATACTCCCTTCCCCCTGGGTTCTGAAAGCGCCATGGATTCACCATACCCATCCTCTCCATAAATCCCCCCCAGCTGCAGAACTCAGTGATACAGAGGGATCTGGTTGTCCTGGTCAATGAATCACAAGAAGTTACTGTGTAGGTTCAGCAAGTGATTATGAAGACAAATGGAATATTGGTTTTTAGTGCAAGGTGAAGGAAGTTTTACTGCAGCTGCAAGACCTCAGTCGCGATTGAACAGAAATGAAACAGAGTCCTGTTTTGGGCGCATTTAGTCAGGTGTTTCCCGGCATTTCCAGGCAAGAACAACCCTGCTATTAAATGGGACCCTGCTTCATTTCTGGGCCTCGGTGAGGAACGCCACACCAAGGCCGCACTTAGTCTCATTTCCTGCACTGGGTGGCTCTGCCAGGGTGACAGGCTGGCAGTGCCCAGGTGGCATCAGTGGTGCCAGGGTACTACCCTGTCCAGAGCCTGACCACCCAGGAGCCCATAGTGCCTGGTAGCTCCCCCAAGAGCACATTTGTAGAAACCAGTGCTAAGCAGCACCCAGTTGGTGTCTCAGGCAAGGCCATTAGATCCTGCACCTTGGGTAAGTCCGTCGCAGACATAATAATAATAATCTTTATTATTATCACAAGTAGGCTTACATTAACATTGCAATTAAGTTACTGTGAAAAGCCCCTAGTCGCCACATTCTGGTGCTTATTCAGGTACACAGAGGGAGAATTCAGAATGTCCAATTCACCTAACAAGCACGTCTTTCGGGACTTATGGGAGGAAACTGGAGCACCCTGAGGAAACCCACGCAGACACAGGGAGAACATGCAAACTCCACACAGACAGTGACCCAAACTGGGAATCGAATCTTGGACCCTGGAGCTGTGAAGCAACGATGCTAACCACTGTACTACCGTGCCGTCCATATAAATAGCAGAGGATGGTTATTCAAGTGAGATTAACTACTCACTTGAGTATGCAAATCTGGATCCCTCCCATAGATGACCGGGATCCAGATCGTAATATCTAATGAGATCTCACGAGGTGTAACAGGCATCGGAAATCTCGCGAGAAGCCTCTTGCAAGATTTACTGGCATCGTCGCACCCTGAGTGGCCCTTAGATCGTGTCCCACATCTGGAGTATTGTGAACTGTTTTGCTCTCCTTATTTGAAAAAGATATATAATTCCATTAGAATCAGTTCAGAGAAGGTTCACTTGACTCATATCTGGGATGAGGGTTTTTTCTTATGGAGATGGGTTTAAAAGGGTGGGTTTATACCTCTTGGAGTTTAGAAGAATGAGAGGTGATCTTATTGAAGCGTATAAGATCTTGAGATCTGCGGATTCTCCGGTTCTCCAACCGTGTGTTTCTCAGTGGCGTGCAGTTCGCTGGCGGGATTCTCTCCTGCCACTTGTAAACGGAATTTCCCATTGAAGCCACCCCTCACCGCGGGAAACCCAAGGGTAGGGGAGTGCTGCTAGTGGAACAGTGAATAATAATGGCCGGAGAATTCCAGGCCTGATAGGGTGGGTGCTGAGAGGATGTTTCCTCATTTGAGGGAGATTGCAACTAGGGAATACAGTTTAAAAATAAGAAGTCTCCCTTTATCCTATTTTTGAGTAAATCTGAAGCTTTTATAATGAAGATGCAAATGTTTTAAATTAGTGGAATTCTCTTCCTCAGAAAGCAGTGGAGGCTGGTTAATTGAATTTATTTGAGGCTGAGGTGGACTGATTTTTGATAGACAAAGATGTCAAGGATTATGAGGGCCAGTCAGGAAAGTGGAGTTGAGACCATAATCAGATCAGCCATGTTTTTATAAATGACGGAGCAAGCCTGAAGGGCCGAATGGAAACTCCTTCTGTTAAGTCCTACGTTCCTATGTTTAATTGAAAAAAGACACAATGCCTGGACGGGTTCTTTTTGCCTGCAGAGGACGGTCCATATGTATGAATATCGTTAGCTTCAGCAAAGCGTAACTGAACAAGCCTAACCATTAATCATAAATTGATTGCACAGTGGTGCAGTGGTTATCACTGCTGCTCACGGCGCTGAGGACCGGGGTTCGAACCCGGCCCTGGGTCACGGTCCATGTGGAGTTTGCACATTCTCCCTGTGTCTCCGTGGGTCTCACCCCCACAACCCAAAGATGTGCTGGTTAGATGGATTGGCCACGCTAAATTGCCCCTGAAGTGGAAAAAAATAACTCTAAATTGATTTAAAAAGAAAAATAATTCTTATCACACTCAGGATTGTTCAGGTCCAATTTTGGAGGCATACTTAATATTACGCACTGTATTATAAATTCAGAACATTGTGACTCTGAGATGAGTGTGCTACCAACAGAGCCACAGTTAATAATTATGGGAAAAGAACCCAAGCCTGTACAACCTTTCAGCATAACTAAGATTCTCCAGTCCAGGCAATGTTCTCACAAATCTTCCGTACTATCTCCAGAGTAGTCATTTTGCTTCTATACAGTGGTACAGTAACCAGAACTGCATACAGTATTCCAGCTGTGGACTAACTACTGTATTGTACAATATTTTTTCTTTTTTCTTTAATGGGATGTGGGCATTGCTGGCAAGGCCAGCATTTCTTGCCCATCACCCTTGAACTGAGTGACCTGCTTGGCCATACCAAAGGGCAGTTAATAGTCTGGAGTCACATGTAGGCCAAACCAGGTTAGGACGGCAGATTTCCTAAAGGACATGAGTGAACAAGATGGGTTTTTAATGACAATTTATAGTTCATGGTCACCATTACTGAGATTAGCTTTCAATCCCAGATTCATGGATTTAATTGAATTCAATTCAAATAGGTGTGGTGGGATCATGATCCCAGAGCCATATCCTGGTTACTAGTCCAGTGACTTCAGCACTACGCCACCATCTACCTGCATAATTGCAATGCATGAATGGATCTTGCAGTATTCAGAGCCTCACAAATAAATCCAGCCGTTTTCTAATCCATGGGAACAAATTTCCCATTATTCTAAATCCTTAAATGCATATTTAGTCATAGAATACTTTTTTTAAAAAAAATTTTTCCAATTAAGGGGCAATTTTGGGTGCCCAATCCACCTACCCTGCACATCTTTGGGTTGTGGGGGTGAGACCCACGCAAACACGGGGAGAATGTGTAAACTCCACACGGACAGTGACCCGGGGCCGGGATTGAACCCGGGTCTACGGTGCCATGAGGCAGCAGTGCTAACCACTGTGCCGCCCTTTAGTCATAGAATACTTACTGGAAACATTGACAAGTAACTGTGCTGGTAACATCTTAAATATTTACAATCTGTTATGGACCCTGACCTCATACTAGTTACAAAATTTAGCCTAATTTGTTGTACAATAAAGCATCCAAAATGTGTTAAAATTGTGTTTTCTATTTAGGTGAAAGTTGGAAAATATGAGATAATTTTAATAAACCAACCCCCCCACAAATTATTTTTGTTGGTGTTGATTCTAATACCTACTATGCTGCTGATTTTCATCGTCTGTAAGTATTTAATATATGTTATGTAAGATTTTCACGTATTTCTGCAGAATAACGGATCACCTGCTGTTGCTCTGATAAAATAAGTTTTGTCTCTTAAATTCCTATAATGGTTTCACTTGGTCTGTTTAGTCATAGACTAAAACTGTGATGGATGGAGGAAGGTTGGATGGCTGGAGAGAGAAATGGCATAGAGAGAGGGTTGGATGGACATAAGGATTTATGGGATGGAAAGACGAGGGATGAATACAAAGCGGAATGGATTGATGTAGTGAAGGATCATGAATGTAGAGAAGTAAATGGAGCGAGATGGATGGATAGATGGAAAGGAGGATGGGATGGAATGGAGAATGGGATAAATAGATAAAGCAGGAGGAGAGGAATGGAGTAATGTGTTTTTTATAAGGTATGGAAAATAAAAACTGAACATTTGTACAAAGTGAAAATAATTAAGGCTTGAAGAGATAACTGTTTTTTGATGCCAGTTATTGCAGTTGTTTCAAAGGTTCACAAGGTTGATGCCGAGTATGGAGAGATTCTCTTTTGAGGAGAAGTTGGGTAGATTGGGCCTGTACTCACTGGAGTTCAGAAAAATGAGAGGTGACCTTATTGAGACATATAGGATTCTCAGGGGGCTTGACAGGGTAGATGCTGAGGAGATATTTTTTCTTCTAGGACCAGAGGGCGGAATCCCAAGAGTAAAGGCTCGCCCATTTTAAGACAGAGATGAGGAGGAATTTCTTCTCTCAGAGGGCAATAAACCTGTGGAATTCCTTACCGCAGAGAGCTGTAGAGGCTGGGTCGTTAAGCATGTTCAAGGCTGAGATAGACAGATTTTTAATCAGTAAAAGTATCATGGGGATGAGGTGGGAAAATGGAGTTGAGGATTATGTCAGATCAGACATGATGTTCTTGAATGGTGGAATAGACACGATGGGCTGAGTGGCCTACTTCTGCTCCTGTGTCTTTTGGGAAAATATTATTCTGTTCACAAAGTGATGCTGGTTAAATTATTGTATGACCCATTGGGGCAAACGTCCCCAAAATTTCCCCCCTGCCCTAGCCCTGAACTTGTGTCTTTCTTTCGATACCATCCTATTCCCTGCAATGCTTTCTCTGACCGTATCACTCACGTGAAATCCATTTCCTGCTCCCTCAATCCTATTCCAAACAAACTGTTTACTATTCAACTTACATGTTAGCTTATATTGATGGTGGTTCTCTTTCCTTCAATTCACCCATCTCATGTTTGAAATCTCATTTACCTATCGCCCCTGTGCTCACTGATCTTCACGGGCTTTTTGACTCGCGCATCTAGATTTTAAAATTCTCATCCAGATGTTTCAGTTCCTCTTTGGGCCTTGCCCCTCTCTAGCTCTGTAATCTCCTCCAGCCCCACAGGTTTCTGAGAAATCTTCGCTCCTCTAACTCTGGCCTCCTGTACCCCTGACTTTAATTGCTCCACCACTGGCTGACATGCTTTCAGCTGCTGAGGCCCAAAGCTCCAGAATCCCCTCCTTCAACCCCTCGGCCTCTCTCTGTCTGTCCCGCCTTTAAGATGCTCCTTAAAGCCAACCTTTTGATCAAGCTTTTGTTTAGCTGTCCTGATCTCTATGTTCAGTGTCAAAAGAAAAATGTTGGATATGTTTTTATTGACATTACCCTTGTTCACAACCTTGAGATTTTTTACAACATTAATTACACAACATTCCAGCCTTGAACCAAATGTGGACAATAGAGCTGAATTGAAGTGAGGTGGGAGTGACTGCCATTGACATTAAGGCAGCATTAGACCATGTGTGGCATCAGTAAGGGAGATGATCGCACAGTGGTGGTATTGTCACTGGACGGGCAATCCAAGGGCCCAGATTAATGCTCTGGGGACATGGATTCAAACCCCACCATGGTACCTGGTGGAATTTAAATTCAGTTAATAAATGTGAATATAAAGGGCATGATTCAGCGATCGTGCCGGGCACAACGGGTAAATCACACAAGAGCCCCAAGCCGGGTGCCAGGCTGGTCTCAAGCCACCCGACACACGTCGCCATTAGGCTAATTTTAATACCCGGATGCTGGATTCACCCGGCGCCAAGTCAAAGGCCGCGATTGTGAGACCAGGCGTAACGGCTTCTCGGTGGAGCTCACAGTCCATTTAAGACCCTTGGGTTGTGGGTTTCCCAGGGGCACTCGTCATCAGGGTTGGGGCAGTGAAGGGGAGGGGGGGGGGTGTCTAGAGATCGGGGCTGCTGTTCAGAATGGTGCCCCGATCTGCAATGAAACTTTCAGCAAGAAATTGACTGAAGTGTGGCCTCTGTGGGGAGAAACTCGCCAAGGCCCAGAAACCAGCAAAGTGCGGTGAATAGCGGGCTGAATCTCGGCACTCCTGCCAAACGCACCCAAAACCGGAATTTGGCTTTTGTCCACTGGTGGTGGCTGTCATAATATACACCAGTATATCATGGTGCAGATACACACATACTGATGGGCACACAGCGGGACCAATCAACACACACAACACGGCAGCCAATCACCAGTTAGAGCACACTCACTATAAAGACAGGGGGCATCAGAGTTCCCGCTCATTCGGGATGCAGCCTCCTAGAAGGACAGAGCTTATAGCTTACAGCACAGATCCTCACCATGTGCTGAGTGTATAGACTGGTTAGGAGTGGTATAGGTCTTTAGTTTAATCTAACATCGTGTTAACCCATAGTGAAAGTATGTTCAACAGTTTCTAATTTAATAAAATAGTGTTGCACTATTTTAAGTGCTGGTGGCCTGTCTGTGTTCCACGGATCCAGAGCACCCAACACATCAGTGGCCATGAGAACTAGCATCAACTTTTATTTTAAAAAACTTTCCGGTTAACTAATATCCTTCGAGGAAGGAAATCTGCCGTCATTACCCGGCCAAGATGTGACTCTAGTGACCAATGACAATGTGGTTGACTCTTAGCTGCCCTCTGAAAGGCCTAGCAAGCCGTCCAGTTCTGAAAGGCCTAGCAAGCCGTCCAGTTCTGAAAGGCCTAGCAAGCCGTCCAGTTCTGAAAGGCCTAGCAAGCCGTCCAGTTCTGAAAGGCCTAGCAAGCCGTCCAGTTCAAGGACAATTGGGGATGTGACACAAAAATTGCCACTGACGCCCACATCCCTTGAGAACATTATAAAAACATAAGTTGGCGGTTGTGTATCTTAATACACACCATTTTCTGAGATTCATTGGACTCTTGGTCTGTACAATTTAACTTTTTTGCCACATTTCAATCGATATTGGTGATGCCTTCCTTTTCGAATCACTCCTGTAGTAATTAATCTTATCTAATGTCTAGTGTTATCTATGTCTAATGTGGAATCTCCCACTTTTGTTTGATTCAAAGTTGATCAAATTTTTTGTCTCTTTAGTTTATTTCGTGGGAACCCGTCGCAAGGCCAAGCAGTACTCGCAGAGACTAAACATGCAAATGGAACTTCTGGAAAGCCAGTTCCGAAATCAAATTCGAGAAGGTAACTTGGAGCAAATGTTGAACCCCGACAATTGCTGTATTACAATTAGCACAAGACAATCTGTGGTATAAATTGCATTACAGGACCATACTGAATCTCTATCACCAATCTACCTTCAATCACTTCAACCCAGCACTCCCATCAGATCTATGGCAATCCTGGGATTTAATGGGAAATTTCACCCCACATTCCAAGGTTAGAATAATTCCAAACTCCTTTCAGGGTTTTTTTCCGGTCCTATATTTCACACTGTTAGTGCAATCAGAACAACCTTCTTTGGAGTTCTAAAATGGCTGTTAAAAGACAAAGATGGCCATTATCCTGCATTCGTAAATAAGAATTACCTGAATATGTAAATTGCCAAATAAACTGGAAATCAGAAATACCTGTTTGGTCTTCTCTAAAGGAAGCAATGCTGGGATCTCACTGGCTGTCCAGCCAGCTCGGGTAAGACCTCCATTGTCTGAATTACATTCCACTCGATGTGTGGGCCTCAAACACACCCCTTATTTGCAAGTACAAAGTATTTCTGCCTGATTCACAATTAGGCAAAGGAAACTCATTCATTTTCTCAACACATCTTTGTTTAAAGTATGCAAAATTTGAAATTCCAGTTAACCACGAGCTGAATAAAGCCACAAGATTCCATGGGTTTAAACAAACAAAATAAACTTTACTCTGCAAAGTTAGAAAAGTAATATAATTTGTAATATCTATCTTAAGCTCTAACATTCAGAATTAACATGAATTAACAGGCTAACTGTGGTCAGACACACGCACTGTGTAGTAAATGGCAGATGCAACCAAGATACATCCCTCAGATTTCTCAGCAGGTGGGAAAGTAACCACTGAGAATCACAATTGGCACGATCGAATGGAACATTTTAGTGTGGTAGCACTCAAGAATTGCCGGGTGCTTCCCGACAGCCTACTGTGCTGAATAGCCTGGGCCGTGCCTGCCAGCTCCCTGTTAATGAGGGGGAGCAGCTCTTAAACCGATTGGAGGAGAGATTATTAACTAATATTAGAATGGGGGTTATGGTGTAATATTGGAGAGGAGGTTACGGAGTGTAAGCATTACATCTCCAACTCTCTTTCTAAATGTGACCACCTGCTGTTTTATGGCTCCTACCTTTCTAGCTATTAAACTCTTTAAGTCAGCATGGCCCAATCGTTTAAATGTAATAGACTCCAAGTTGCTTAAGTTACCTTCATCCTATTTTCTTCAGTTAAACTTTAGTCTTTCAAGAACTAATCATTACTTCTGAAATACCAACATGAACTAGATGTTGACGCAAATCAAAGTACCTCACATCGAACATGAGGAACATCAAAACAGGTCTTACCAGATAAAAATGGGGGCCAGAATGACTTGAGGTTTGTGTCCTAAATAAATGGCCACCAACTGCCACTCGCTGTGAGAATTAGTTGTGTGAGCACTGATTCACAAAGGAAAGAAAATAAAGGCTACTGTCTGTTCTTGTAGATACTGGGTCCAGGGTAACATAAGAACTAATCAGGGGCTTAACTGTGTAATGTAGTGTGATTAAAAATAATATCGATGAGGGATTTACAGAGCAATATTGGAGGAGAGATTACTAACATATTAGAATGGGGGTTATGGTGTAATATTGGAGAGGAGGTTACTGAGTAATATGGGGGGCACAGAGTAATTTTGGAGGAAGAATTTACAGAGTAATAATGGAGGATGGGTTTACAGAGTAATATTGAGCGGCGATTGCAGAATAATTTGGAGTGGGGTGTTACAGAGTAATATTGAAGGTGAAGTTTACAGAGTAATATTGTGGGAGGTTACAGAGTGATATCTGATGGCATTTTCAGAGTAATATTGGAGAGGTTACTGAGTATTTTGGGAGAAAACCAAAGGCAGATTGTTCATTCATTCTTAATTGGTGACTTGAAAGTGATGTGACTGACAGGGAAACATCCTCCACTGACTGTATCTGAGTTGAATCAATTAAATCCTCTTTTTTTTGAAAAAAGGTTTTGTTGAGCTTCAGACTGAGGGATCAGATATACATTTAATTGATGATTATGGCACTATCCCATTCCTGGATTACAAACATTTTGCTGCACGAACATTCTTTCCTGAGGTAACTTTTATAACTTTATCTTTTGCAACACATTACATAATTAGACAACGATTAAATTATTTTACTCTGGGGTTTTCCTCGTGCCTGTGTACCTGGCTCTTAAAATCCTGGGCTGACATTTTGTCCTTTTTATGCTTTCTGTAGCAGGGAAACGGAGAATATGTGCCCAGCTTTGTCAGCGATCCAGTCGTCAATGTATCTCCGGTATGTTTTGTACTTGCATCCATTATCATTACGTTCTGGCTTGAATTACTGTACCCAATGGGGGTAAAATCTTTCCTGCACGCTAACTCCATAAAATGGCTGGAGTTTCAATTGGATCGTAGTGAATACGCTCCTTGTGTTGCACCTTGCCCCTTGCACATCACTCATATTGCATTGCAACAGTACGCAGTCCAATGTGCTTTTGAAGTTAAAGAAGTCATTTTCTCTGGTTTAATGTTTGTCCATTGTGAGAGCCTTATTTTATGAGAGGTGACAATCCATTTTGAATATGAGTGTTAAAGCCTCCACAAACAGTGTATGAAATAACTCTCCATCTCTTGGCTAACAGGAAAGTGTGGATGGCTCATGAGAGGGAAAATGGAGAAAGGGCACAAGGAAATGGGCACCCTGCTCAAGGTCCTCCCACTTATCATCTCTTGCCCCTGCCCGTAAATCAGAGTCCTAGATGCTGTCCCCTGCCCTAATGACTGAGTCTGCCCCTGCACAAGTGCTGCAGGGTATTGTCCACTGGGGCCACACTGGCCCCAAAACCTATAGGGTATTCACCACATATATCTGAGCTGTCTAATGCCGTGACTTCTAGCACCTAGAAGGACAGGGGCAGAAAATACATGGCAATAGCACTATCTGCAAGTTCCCCTCCATGCCACACACCATCCTGGAAATATATTGCCGTTCCTTCACAGTTGCTGAGCCAACATCCTGGATCTCCCTCCCTAACTGCCCTATGCATGTATCTACTCCAACAAACTGCAGAAGTTAAAGAAGGTGGCTCATCACCACCAAGGGCAATTAGGGATGGACAATAAATGTAGCCAGCGACACTCACATCCTCTGAAAACATTTCAAAAAAATAACGGGGGCATGAGTAGCCTGCCTATAGCTCTGCTGAAACCATAGGAGTTGTACCGTGCTAGAATAAAATAAACAAAAGACGACGTTAGAATAAAAGGAAAATACTGTGGATGCTGGAAATCTGACATAAGAATGGTAAATGCTGGAAAAGCTCAGAGGCAAAGTAGAAGGTAATAGCTGGGAGCTAGGAGGGTGTGACAAAGATATGTGGGGCACAAGGCAGAGGAAATGGCAGTGCCTGGTGACCTTCATAGACCATAATAAGACCATAAGATGTAAGAGCAGAAGTAGACCATTCGACCCTTCGAATCCTCTCCGACATTCATTGAGATCGTGACTGATCTGATATGATATAAACATAAAGAAATTAGGTGCAGGAGGAGGCCATTCGGCCCTTCAAGCCTGCTGTACTATTCATTATGATCATGGCTGATCATCCAAATCAATAGCCTTATCCCGCCTGACCCCCCCCCCCCCCCCCACCACCCTTCACCCCAGGCGCTATATCTTTTTTTCTTTAAAAATAAAATGTTTCCAATTAAGGGGAAATTTAGCGAGGCCAATCCACCTACCCTGCACATCTTTGGGTTGTGGAGCTGAGATCCACACAGACAGGAGGAGAATGTGCAAACTCCACATGGACAGTGAACCAGGACCGAACCTGGGTCCTCAGCACCATGAGGCAGCAGTGTGCCACTGTGTCGCCCTCCAAGCGCTATATCTAACTCCTTCTTGAAAACATAGTGTTTTGTGCTTTGTGGTATCGCGTTCCACAGACCGACCACTCTCTGGGTAAATAAATGTCTCCTCATCTCAGTCCTAAATGGTCTACCCCATATCCTCAGACTGTGATCCATGGTTCTGGACACCCCCACCACCAGAACATTCTTCTTGAATCAACCCTATCTTGTCCTATTAGAATTTTATAGGTTTCTATAAAAATCCCCCCTCATTCGTCTAAACTCGAGTGAATTCAATTCTAACCGACTCCATCTCTCCTCATACATCAGTCCCACCATCTCAGAAATCAGACTGGTAAACCTTCTCTGCACTCTCTCTATAGGAAGAACATCCTTCCTCAGACAAGGAGACCAAAACTACACACAATATTCCATGTGTGGTCTCACTAAGGCCCTGTATAATTGCAGCAAAGCATCCCTGTTTCTGTACTCGAATCCTCTCGCTAGTACCATTTGCCTACTTTCCCACAAGCTGCATCAGCATGCTTACCTTCAGCGACTGGTGTACGAGGACACTCGTTGCATATTCCCCTCTCGTAATTTCTAGCCATTCAGATAATCTGTCGTCCCATTTTTGCTACCAAAGTGGATATCCTCACATTTATCCAAATTATACTGCATCTGCCATTCATTTGCCCATTCACTCAACTTTCTCCAAATCACACTGAAGGATCTCTGCATCCTCCTCACAGCTCACCCTCCCACCCAACTTTGTGTCATCTGCAAATTTGGAGATGTTACATTTAGTTTCCTCATCTAAATCATAAAAAGACATTGTGAATAGATGCGGTCCCAACACCGATCCCTGCCGGACCCCACTAGTCACTGCCTGCAATTTAGAAAAATACTTCTTTATTCTTGGTCTTTGTTTCTGTCTGCCAACCAGTTCTCTAACCATCTACATTACCTCTAATCCCAGATCCTTTAATTTTGCACGCTACTCTTTTATGTGGAACTTTCTCAAAAGCTTTCTGAAATTCCAAATACACCACATCCACTAGCTCTCCTTCATCAACTCTACTAGTTACATCCTCAAAGAATTCCAGTAGATTTGTCAAACATGGTTTCTTTTTCATAAATCCATGCTGACTCTGTCCGATCCTGTTTTCCAAATGCTCGGCTATAAAATCTTTGATGATGGATTCTAGAATTTGCCCCACTACCGACGTCAGGGATACTGGTCTATAATTCCCTGTTTTCTCTCTAGCTCCATTTTTAAATAATGGGGCTACATTCGCTACCCTCCAATCTGTAGGAATTGTTCCAGGGTGTATAGAATCTTGCAAGATGGCCAACAATGCATCCACTATTTGTAGGACCACTTCCTCAGATACTCTGGGATTTAGATTATCAGGCCCTGGGAATTATGGCCTTCAATCCCATCAATTTCCCCAATACCATTTCTCTACTAATATTGATCTCCTTCAGTTTCTCCCCATCATAAACTCTGTGTTCCCCAACATTTCTGATACGTTATTTGTGTCCTCATTTTTGAAGAGAGAACCAAAGCATGTATTTAGTTGGTCAGTCATTTCTTTGTTCAGATTGTAAATTCCCCTCTTTCTGACTGTAAGGGACCTACAATTGTCTTCAAACATTTTCTTCTCACACATCTATCAAAACTTTTACAGTCAGTTTTTATGTTCCCTGTGAGCTTACTCTTGTACTCTATTTCCCCCTTAATCAATCCCTAGGTCTTCATTTGCTGAATTCTAAACTGCTTCCAATCCTCACGGCTGGTGTTTATATTGGCTAATTTGTATGCTTCTTCCTTGGACCTATTACTATCTCTAATTTGCATTGGTTTGGCCACCTTTTCGGTTTTACTTTTGCGCCATACAGGAATAAGCAATTGTTGCAGTTCATCCATACGCTTTGCCATTGCCTATCCACCATCATCTCTTTCCATTCTAGCCAACCCACGCCTCATATCATTGCAGTTTCCTTTATTTTGTTTTAGGACCCTACTCTAAGAATCAACTACATCATATTATGGTCGCTCATCCCCAAGGGCCCTCGCACAGATCGCCAATGATTCCGTTCTCATTACCCAATAACCAGTCTAGGATGGCCTGTTCTCTCGTTGATTCCTCAACATACATATTGATCCAGAAAACCATCCTGTATACACTCCAGGAATTCCTCCTCTACATGTTGTGACTAATTTGATTTGCCCAATCTACTTGCAAATTAAAGCTACCCATCTCTTTCCTTAGATAAGGGACCAAACTGTTCCCAGTATTCCAGCTGTGATCTAACTAGTGCCGTGTATAATTTTAGCAAAAAGTCTTTCAACACCAGGTTAAAGTCCAACAGGTTTGTTTCAAATCACTAGCTTTCGGAGCACTGCTCCTTCCTCAGGTGAATGAAGAGATATCTTCCAGAAACATATATATAGACAAAGTCAAAGATGCAAGATGATACTTTGAATGCAAGCATTTGTGGGTAATTAAGTCTTTGCAGATCCAGAGAGAAGGGAAACCCCAGGTTAAAGAGGTGGCCGCCTTGGAGAACGCTCCTCCAAAGCGGCCTTCATTTGCAGTTTGATTCCCGGTGATGCACGATCAATTGCACAAAGACTAAAGTTGGGTACAACTGTGGCTTTATTACAGTCAGATGCGTGGCCTCCTGCTGCAGCTGGTGAAATGGTAGGGCACTGGAGGTCATGCATATTTATACAGTTCTCCGTGGGCGGAGCCAGCCGGCAGGAGCTACCGGCAAACATGGAGTGCAGGTCCTACCTTACATCTCCTATTACAGTGGTTCACCACACCCGGCATGGGTCACTGTCTGTGCGGAGTCTGCATGTTCTCCCCGTGTCTGCATGGGTTTTTCCTCCAGATTTTCCTGTTTTCTCTCACAAGTCCCGGAAGACGGGCTTGTTAAGTGAATTGGACATTCTGGTTCTCCTTCTCCTCGAACAGGCACCGGAATGTGGCGACTAGGGGATTTTCACAGTAACTTCATTGCAGTGTTAACGTAAGCCTACTTGTGACAATAATAAATATTATTATTATTTTAAATTTCTGCCCATAATTTCAGAACGTATTTCAGAATTTCTCCATTAATACTGGAAATATCTGATCCACCATTCTAGGTTAATGTACAGAGTAACCTGTGTATGAAGAGATTCTCATAAATAACTTCTCATTACTGTTTTATTTGATGCAGGCAGCTGAAGAAAACAGCCTGAAAGAAGGATGCAACGCCTTGTGCAACTTCCTGAGTAATGAACAGTTTTTGGTGACTTTAATACACCATCTTGAGCAGCAAAAAGATTTCACCATTAAAGACCGGTTAGTTAATTGACATCTCTATTGGCTAATTGCTTTTCAATACAGCTGGGCTTTCTTTAGTTCCCCAACATTTGGTTTGATCCCATCAAATGATATTATCATTGTCAATCTGTGATACTGTGAGATTGGTTAAGAAAGTTTAACTGGAGCAAACTGAGTTTTGTATCAGAACAAATGCACTCAATAGACACCCTTTCCATTGGTTAAGTCTTTATATTCATGTGGGGCTTCGGGAGGGAGGAGCTACCAAGAATAGTTAGTTGTCTGTAGCGATGGGTCTGGCGATGGTGGTGGACCATGGGACATTCACACGTGCTCATTTCCAAAACTAAACATTTGTTATGACTAGGTGAGGAGGGGTGGAGTAACTTTCCTCTTTTCCCACTCCCTCATTTGACCTGAACAGGTCTTATTAAAAGGATATGCTTCCAATTCAGTGAATATTTACCTGTTTACGTGCTGTGACCTTAAATACACGCAGAAAGGTTTCTTTTTAACTTGTTAAAAAAATATAGTATTTATGGTACTTAATATTCAGTCTAAGTTAAGTAATAAAAATACTCCATCTTTCATACACACGAGCATTCAAATGTTCACACGCTTATGCACAAGTCATTTACAATGTGGGAGAGTAGATTAAATAGTTTTTAAAGTCTAATTAAAAAATAATGATATACAGGTTTTGTAGGTTGATGACTTGACTGGTTCCAGGCTGGGTTTGGTGATCCCTCAGGATTCGGCGTTGAAGGCTGATTCATTTCTTCTTCTGTGTCATGATATTCAAACACACACATCATGATAGACAGACCAACAGACAAATCAGCACACATAACACGACAACCAATCACAGACAAGGACAGAGACAGTATAAGAGAAGAAACACGACACCTGGTGGCCAGTAGATCTGGAGACCAGGACAAGGACAGGACCTGATTAACATCACACACAGGGAGTCACCACGTGCAAAAGTATCAAGACAGAACTGTAAATAACACTACATTCTGGAGATAGCAGCTGCCGGGTTGATTTTTCATAAGCTGCCTGTGGCAAGTGCATGGTAACATGGTGACAGCAGACTTCAAGGTTCAAACTTATGCAGATGATGGACGGAGAGAGAGAGGGAGAGAGAGTGCCTGACTATTTCTTCGGCGTCTCTTCTGCTTCAGTTTTGTAGCATGGAGAAAAACACTTTTTTAAAGTAGAAGAGGGTTACTGGCATTGCCACATAATTGCCTTACATCAACTGACCAGTTGGCCAATAGTCATGGCATGTTAATTCCAAATGTGTGATTTCAACTTCAGAGATTATGGCTGGAAGAGTTCCCTTCTCAGCTAAAATCCATTCTCCAAAGTGATTATATCTAATGCTTGTTCCACACCCAGGTGATTGCCTGGATGTTTTGTGAATGGAGTCAAGAGTTGGTCCCTTTACACTCCTCCAAAGTGATTGTTTCTGATGGGATTTTTAAGATACAGTGATGTAAATGTTCAGTCATCTTAGTTGCTGTTGTTTATGTCACTTTTTAAGAGAATGCTGGTGTTCACTCCCGTTCAAACGTGTTTTTCAGCAAATAATATTTTTTTAAATATAAAGCATGACTTTATAACATGACATAACAACATGAAACAATACACATGATGTACCAGAAATGTTGGGAACACAGGGTGTAGTGAGAGGGAGGAACTGAAGGAGATCAATATTAGTTGGGAATTGGAGCTGGGGAGATTGATGTGATTGAATGCTGATAAATCCCCAGGGCCTGACAATCTACATCCTAGAGTACCTAAGGATGATTCGGTGGTCATCTTCCAAGATTCTATTGACTCTGAAACAGTTCCTACAGATTGGAGGGTAGCTAATGTAACCCCACTATTTAAAAAGGGAGGTAGCAAGGAATTATAGACCAGTCAGTCTGAATTCAATAGTGGGGAAAATGCTAGAATCCATTATAAAAGACTTAATAGCAGAGCATTTGGAAAACAGTGGCAGGATTGGACAGAGTCAGCATGCATTTATGAAGAGGAAATGTTAGGGGCAGCATGGTGGCACAGTGATTAGCACTGCTGCCTCATAGCGCCAGGGACCCAGGTTCGATTCCAACTTCGGGTGACTGTGTGGAATTTGAACATTCTTCCCATATCTGCGTGGGTTTCCCCGGGTGCTCTGGATTCCTCCTACAGTCCAAAGATGTGCAGGTTAGGTGGATTGGCTATGCTAAATTGCCCCTTGATGGGGTTACAAGGATAGGGTGGGGTAATAGGCCTAGGTGGGCTGCTCTTTCAGAGGGCCGGTGCAGGCCCGATGAGCAGAATGGCCTCCTTGTGCACTGTCTGGATTCTATGAAACCTACTGGAATTCTTCAAAGATGTAACTAATAGAGTTGATGAAGGGGCGCCTGTGAATGTGGTTTATTTGGACTTTTAGAAGACAATCGACAAAGTCCACAATAGGGGGAGGGATTCTCTGCCGCATCGGGATCTCCACTGCCAGCATCAGTGAATCCCATGTCAGGAAAGAAATGGGATCGATGCCAGACACCAATCCATTTGCGATGCTCCTGTCCCTTGCTCGTGGCAGACCCCTCCATATCAGAGACCCCCTCATATCAGAGACCTCCCCCATATCAGAGACCCCCCCATAACCGAGCCCCCCATATCAGAGACCCCCCATATCAGAGCCCCCGCATAACAGAGCCCCCGCATAACAGAGCCCCCGCATAACAGAGCCCCCCCATATCAGAGCCCCCCATATCAGAGCCCCCCATATCAGAGCCCCCCCATAACAGAGACCCCCCTATAACAGTGACCCCCCCATAACAGAGAACCCCCATAACAGAGACCCCCCCATAACAGAGACCCCCCCAATAACAGAGACCCCCCCAATAACAGAGACCCCCCCCCATAACAGAGACCCCCCCATAACAGAGACCTCCCGTAACAGAGACCCCCCATAACAGCAAACCACTCCCATAACACAGAACTGCCTCCTCATAACCAAAACCCCCACCCATAACATAGAACCTCCCCTATAACAGAGGACCACCCCCCCCCCCATAACAAAGACCTGCCCCAGATCAGTCACCCCTGCCTAGAAGCTAAAGAGCAGTAACAGTAAAACAGTTTAAAATAAAGCCTTTTTCACTCACCTGTCACGTACACCTGATGCCTCAGACAGATGTCTGGGAAGCAGCAACTTTTACTTCATAGAAAGCCAAAAGCCAATCACAAAGCTTTTAACCCCCTCAGATCTTTGGTTCTGCAAGGCTTCTATTCAATTCATAGAGAAATGGCTATAGCTTTTAGTAGGCTGTAGTTCACAGCGTTCAGACAGCTAGATGTCTGGATTGTTTGTTAATTTCTCTTCATGCTTGAATGTATCTCAACTAGCCTGCTGTGAAGCTAACTGCAATGTTTATAAACATCTAGCTAGTTAAGGGCTTTCTGTTTTGAAAAAGAGGGATGGGGGAGGTGAAGCCCAGTGCAAACCACAAACAATTAATCTCTAGCAGGAGAACAGTTTCCCAAATCCATCCCAAGAGATTAGCATGTAAGATTAAAGCGCGTGCGATTGGGGATAGTGTACTGGTTGGCAGACAGGGAACAAAGACCCGTAGAAATGTTACAGCACAGAAGGTGGCCATTCAACCTATGGTGTCCATGCCAGCCGGAGGACGCCCAGGTGCTCCCTTCCTGCACCCGGTCGATAGCTCTGTAGCTTTCAGCACTTAAGGTGCAGTCCCTGTACTTTTTAAAGGAGTTTGGAGTCTCTGCCCCACCACCAACTCGGGCAGCAAATTCCAGACTCCCGGTACCCTCTGTGTAAAAAAAGTTCTTCCTCGTGTCCCCTCTATACATTCTGCCACTTTTCTTGAATCTATGTCCCCTGGTTCTAGAATTCTCCACAAAGGAAAACAATTTTATCCCATCCACTCTATCAGTTCTCCTCATAATTTTATACACCTCAACCTATCCAATCTCTCCTCATGGCTACTCTTTTCTAGCTCTGGCAACATTCTTGTAAACCTCGTTCTGCACTCTCGCCAGAGCCATTACATCCTTCATGTAATGTGACCAGAACTGCACACAATACTCCAGTTGTGACCTCACCAGTATCCTATACAATTCCAACATTGTATCCTTACTTTTATATTCTATACTTCTGCCAATGAAGCATTCCACATGCTTTCTTTACAACCTTGTCTACTTGAACTGCTGCCTTTAGGGACCTATGTCCTTGTACACCAAGATCTCTCACTTCATTGACCCCTCTTAGTATATTCCCATTTATTGTGTACTTCCTATACATTTTTGAACTCCCTAAATGCATGACTTCACACTTCACTGTGTTAAATTCTATCTGCTATTTTATCACCCCCTCCACCAACCCATCTAGATCATTTTGGAGATTATAGCTATCCTCACACTGTCCACCACTTGGCCAACCTTTATGTTGTCTGCAAATTTCCCAATTGTGTCCCCACATTCACACCCAAATCATTAATATATAGTACAAACAGTAAGGGTCCCAACACCTATGGAACACCACTTGAAACAACTTTTCATTTACAAGGGCAACCATTGACCATTACCTTTGTTTTGTGTTACTAAGCCACCGTTTTATCCAGCTTCCCACAATGCCCTGTATCCCATGGGCTTTTACTTTTTTGACCAATCTGCCATGTTGTCAAACGCCTTGTTAAAATCCATGTACAAAACATCCACTGCACTATCTTCATCAACCCTTACTTGTCACTTCCTCAAATAATTCAATCACATTTGTGAGGCAAGACCTTCCTTTAACAAATCCATGCTGACTGTCCCTCACTAGTCTATGCCTCTCTATGTGACAGTTAATCTTATCTCTCAAGATTGATGATAATAATTTGCCCGCCACCAATCTAAGACTACCTAGCCTATAATTGTTTGGCATTTACTTCTATCCCTTTTTAAACAATGGAATGACGTTTGTATTACTTCAGTCCTCAGGTACCTCTCCTGTATCTAGTGAGGATTGTAAAATCATCCTCGGAGCATCTGCTATCTCCTTGACCTCCTTCAGTAGCCTCGGAAACAATCCATCTGGCCTTGGCGACTTAATTTTTAAAGATTCCAATCCTTCGAGTATTTTCTCTCTTTATGATTATCCCATCCAATATCTCAGTTTTCCTCCTGGACTGCTATATCTGCATCATCAATCTCCTTTGTAAACCCAGAGACTAAATATTAATTTAAAACCCTTCCCACAGCCTCTGCATCTACACACAAGTTCCCTTCTTCATCTATCATAGGTCCCACTTTTTCCAATACTAACCTTTTACTATTAATATAGTGGTAAAACATCTTGGGTTTTCTTTAACTTTACTTGCTAATCTTATTTCATGGCCTCGCTTTGATTTCCTTATTTCCTTTTTTACTTCATCCCTGCACTTCCTATACTTGCCTCGGCTATCTGCAGTGCTTAGTTCTTTGTGCCTCTCGTCCGCTCTCTTTTTCTGTTTCATCTTCCCCTGTATTCTTCTAGACAACCGGGGGGTCTAGATTTGGCAATACCACTCTTATTCTTGGAGGGGTCATGTCTACTTTATACGTTTAGGATCTCGTTTTTAGTGCTTCCCACTGGTTTTCCACTGACTTATCCTCTTGCAATGCTGACCAGTCCACCTCAGCCAAGACTTTTTAAATTTCTGAAAAATTTGCCTTCGGTCAGTTCCAAATCTTTACTCCTGTTTTATCTCTGTCCTTTCCCATGGTAATACTGAATCAAACTGAATTGTGTCATGGGAGTGTCCCTTTAAGAAATGTTTTTGTCTTATCACATGGCTTCAGTGATGTCTCTGTGGGTGGCGATGGGCTGTGGCTCTGGGACTTGGTTTTACTTTCACTTTGAGTTTGAACTGGTTTTGTTCTGCACAGGTTGAAAGGAGGTTTTTTTTTTGTTTCTGCATTTTAAAAGCTGTTTCCAGACTGCTTGATAACTTGAAAAGAAATAACTGTTTTCTGGAAGAAATTCAAACCTGCTGTTCTGGAAAGGAAACAGGAGCATCCATAGCATGTGGCGACTAGGGGCTTTTCACAGTAACTTCATTTAGGGGCTGGTTTAGCACACTGGGCTAAATCGCTGGCTTTTAAAGCAGACCAAGGCAGGCCAGCAGCACGGTTCAATTCCCATACCAGCCTCCCCGAACAGGCGCCGGAATGTGGCGACTAGGGGCTTTTCACAGTAACTTCATTGAAGCCTACTTGTGACAATAAACGATTTTCATTTCATTTTCATTTCAAAAAAAGAAAAAGAAAGAAAGAGCTTCCTTGTTATTCACTCCCCTTCTCAGCAAGCACTCACTCAGCAACCTCTGCCCTGCACGATAACACCTGAGGGAAAATAAAAGAAAAACTACTTACCAGTCACCAGCCAATCCCTTACCTGCAGGCTGTGGTGTCATGGTTCAACTTCTTTCTACATGACAACACTGAAAAAAGACAGGCCTCTATGCGAGTCCCCCTTGCCAATATATCTTCGGACACCTGACATTTACACAGACCCTACGACCATTCAAAGATGTATTAATGATAATACTACATCCAATTAGCCATTTGGCTATAGGTAATGAACCAAAAATAAGTGACAGGATAACAGATGCCATCCTTGACCGATAAGGGAATTTTCATGTATATAAAAAAGAGGCATTTTAGCAGAGAGTTACATTCCTTCTGACCACCCTTCGGGAGTGAGAGTCAGTTCTGTTTTTAAAAGCTTGTCTCGTCGGACAAAACCTCAGGTTTTGTAAGTATGGTTTTGTTTAACTTCTTAGAAATGTATTAAGAAATTGATAGGAGATACTTTAGGATGTTCCATGTTTCAGATATCTCATTCTATTGAGAGAAGTTAGTGTGTTAGCAGATAACATAGGACTGTTAACGATTTATATTTTTAACTCTGCAATTCTGTATGTATCTATTGGAAGTATTTTTTATAATAAAAATACTTTGATTAAAATTATACTGTGTAGACTCACCCTCAAAGTCTAAACTCCTAGACACTCATTTAGGAAGTCTTAAATGACTAAGGACCCATGACAATAGAGGTAACAATTTAGTTATGAGTGACGTATCTGAACTTTTCCCATAAAAAGTAACTGAGATCCTGTTTAACTGTCTGAGACCCGGAAAAGCATTTTCCCTTCATGAGATCTATTCTGAGTCTCAGCAGAGAAACAGATTTTCCTCTTTTGTGGGTTAACCTAGAGCATAGGTTATTAATAAAGTATTATCAGGTCCGGAATAACCTAAATCCTTCACAGGAAAAAATGAATTGGGTACCCTAAATTTAAAAAAAAAAATGTAGTGTGACTGCCCCTTTTTTGTTTCTAAGCTCAACCCATAAAGCCTCGTTTGTTGACCTGTTTAGTATATCATCCCTCCTCACAACTGGAATTGATTCTTTAACCATTAGTGCTACTCCCCCTCCTTTTTATCTTCCACTCTATCGAGCCTGGAGACTCTATAACCAGGGATATTGAGCTGCCAATTTTGCCCATCCTTTAGCCAGGTTTACGTGATAGCAATGGCATCCTTCTGCCGTGTGTGTACCTGTGCCCTTAACTTATCTACCTTGTTTGTAATACTCCTTGCATTGAAGTATAAACAGTTTAACGCCACCATTCCGCTTGCTGGACACTTTGTAAACTTTGCTTCTCCTGTACTTCCAAGTCTATCACTACATCTTCTACATCACTATCTAATCATAGAATCCCTACATTGCAGAAGGAGGCCATTCGGCTCATCTAGTCTGCACAGACCCTTCGAAAGGCCACCCTACTTACGCCCAATTCCCCATCTTATTCCTGCAACCCCATTCTAAGTGACAATTTAGCATGACCAATCCACCTAATCTGCACATTTCTGGACTGTGGGAGGAAATCGAAGCACCCGGAGGAAACCCACGCAGACACAGGGAGAATGTGCAAACTCCACACCGTTACCCAAGGTTGGAATCGAACCAGGGTCCCTGGCGCTGTGAGGCCATTTCCTGATATGAATTTGACCTATCTGATCCTACTCCGGGGATCCCATCTCCCTGTCGCACTTACTCCTAAAGCGTTGCAATAAACAGGTCTTTTTCAGTTTAGCAGGCATTGACTAGTAGGATATCGCAGGTATCAATGCTAGGACCCCAGCTATTCACAATATATATTAATGATTTAGATAAGGGAACTAAATGTAATATCTCCAAATTTGCAGATGACACAAAGCTGGGTGAAGGGTGAGCTGTGAGGAGGATGCAGAGATACTTCAGCGTTATTTGGACATGTTTAGTGAGTGGGCAAATGCATGGCAGATGCTGTATAATGTGAATAAGCGTGAGGTTATTCACTTTGGTAGCAACAACAGGAAGGCATATTATTATCTGAATAGCTATAGATTGAGAGGGGAATGTGCAGCGAGACCAGGGTGTCCTCGTATGTCAGTCGCTGAAAGTAAGCGTGCAGGTGCAGCAGACGATAAAGAAGGCAAATGGTATGTTGGTCCTCATTGCGAGAGGATTTGCATACAGGAGTGGGGGTATCACAGTGTAAGCATTGAACCGTTTAAGTCTGAGATGAGAAGTTTCTTCACCCAGGGAGCGGTGAGCCTGTGAGATTTGCTACCACAGAAAGCTGTTGAGGCCAAAACATTGTATGTTTTCAAGAAGCAGTTAGATACAGCTCTTGGGGCTAATGGGATCAAAGGATATGGGGGGAAAGCAGGAACAGGTGATTGAGTTGAATGATTATAATGAATGGAGGACCAGGCCTGAAGGGCCAAATGGGATATCCCTGTTCCTATTTTCGTTGTTTCTATAACAACAGCTTGCATTGATAGAAGATGAAATAGAATTGGTGAGTATCAAAACCCTAGAAATAAGTCATTGCGCCCCTCCTGTCTATTATACCATTCTGTGATTTAACTTAATCATGTACCTTGGCTCCATTTACGCACCCTAGCTCCATTTCCCATGATATCCATCAATCTCTTTATTTATATATTTATTTTTTATAAATTTAAAGTTCCCCATTCTTTTATTTTCCCAATTAAGGGGCAATTTAGTGTGGCCAATCCACCTACCCTGAGCATCTTTAGGGTTGTGCTGGTGAGACCCACGCAGACACTGGGAGAATACGCAAACTCTACATGGACAGTGATCTCGGGCCAGGATTAAACCCACGTCCTCGGCGCTGAGGCAGCAGTGCTAACCACTGCACCACTGTGCCGCCCTGATATCTATCAATCTCAAGCTTGGAAGCTCCAATTAACATCCACAGACCTTTGGGTGAGAGAGTTACAGATTTACACCACCCTTTGTGTGAAGCAATGCTTGCAAGTAATTGCATTGGAAGCAGTTCAGAGAAGAATCACTAGTCTGGTCCCTGGGGGATGAAGGATCTGCCTTATGGAAAAGCTTGAACAAGTTGGGCCTATGCATATTGGAGTTTAGAAGAATGAAAGGTGATCTTAGTCAAACACAATATCCTGAGGGGAGTTGGCATGTTAAATGCTGAGAGGATGTTTCCCTTTTTGGCAGAACCTGGAACTAGGGGCTACAGCTTCAAAATAAGGGGGCTCCCATTTAAGACAGATATGAGTAATTTCTTCTCTTAGAGGATTATTATTGTTTGGAATTCTCCTGTAGCAAACAGTGGAGGCTGGGTCATTGAATATATTCAGGGCTGATTAACGAGGGCATCAAGGGTATTGGGGTACAGGCAGGAGAGTGAAGTTAAGGTCACGTCAGACCAGCTATGATCTTATTGACTGGCAGATCGGGCTCAAGGAGCAGAAAGACCTACTCCAGTTCCTGTTTCTGTTCTTATACTTCCTGATTTCACTCTTGAATGGCCGAGCCCTAATTTAAAGATTATGCCCACGTGTTCTGGATTTCTCATTGGAGGTAACAGCGGCTGGAATTATCCCGCCGTTGGGAATCCCTGTTCCCCAAGGCAGCGCACCTCGCCTGCAGATTTCCCGGTGGTGTGGGGTGGCTTCAGTGGGAAATCACATTGACAAGCGGCGGGAGGAGGGAATTCCATCGCCAGCGAAGGGCGCGTCGCCGAGACTCATGCGGCTGGGAGACCGGAGAATCCAGCCTAGCTTCTCTATTAAATCAAATTATCATTTGAAACATCTCAATTGGATCACTCTAAATCTTCTAAACTCAGGGGAATACAATTCAGCTTTGATTTAGCCCTTTATGCCCTAGTATCATAACTTACTGGCACAAAACTCCATCCATGTTGGAGTTCAAGAGAGTAAACATTGAGCTGGACTCTTTGACTTTAGAACACTATCTGAATCCCTGATGCCTTTCTAAAAATGCCAACTATTTGTCATTAACAGGTGTAAGTTTGCTTCGTTCCTCACCATTGCATTTCACAGTAAGTTGGTTTATCTGACAAGCGTGCTTGATCACCTCCTCAAAGATTTGATGGATGGATCAATTGCCCAGCCAAAGCTGCTATTACGTCGTACAGAGACGGTGGTTGAGAAACTGTTAACCAATTGGGTGTCCCTGTGCATGTACGACTTTCTGAGGGTAAGGACTATTCATATTGTGCTTTAAAGTCATGGTGAATAATGGTAGTAATTCTGACTGTTGTAAAATTTCTTCTTGCAGTTCAGTTTTCAAATCATCCTGCTTTATTCTTTAATTCTTGGACTGTGGGGATCAGTTGCATTTATTTCCCATCCCTAGTTGCCCTGACAAGGGGGTGGTGAGCCAATCTTTTGGACTTCTGGGTAACCGTTTGACACAAGCAGCTTGCTATGGCACTTCTTGAGTTAGCCATGTTGGTGTGGGACTGAAGTCACATGTAGTCCAGCCTGTATAGGTTTTGTGAGGGCCACGAAGAATCCAGCACGAGTTTTAAGGATACAAAGTAATAACATTTATTTACAATAACATATATATATAACAGCAGCAGCAACTTCCCTTGCTGCACACTGCTTCCTGCTGGTTTCTGAACTGGCCAGCTTTATTTATACTAGGAGTTTACTAATGGTTTCTCCGCCCCCCACCTCATTGGGGAAGCTCATACTCCCTCAGGGTTGTGGGATTGTCATTAGTCCCCAGCCAATGGTAAGCAGGCAGGTTATAACACCCCTCCCGCCTAAAGTCCAAGGAATCCACCGAAGACCCTGGCGAAGGAGGGCGTCGGACTCATTTGGTCGCAGGCCGGACACCATTTGCACGCGGTGCTGGATCAGGCGGCGTGTAACGAGACGGAGACCGGCGCTTCCGTGATGAACGGCGCAACGGTTGTACATCCACGGCCCGTGGACCCGAGGATTCCCCCTCTGATGCGTCCTGTGTCTCCATCTTGGAGTCAGAGTCTGCTGCCTCCGTCATGTCAGCGACTCTATCTCCATTCGGTTCTGTAACAACCTGCGCAGGCTTTGAGTGAGGCACCAGTGGAAGATTGTGAGGACTACCTTCCCTTGTCTCTGGTCTCTGCGGCTGTAGAAATGAGCTCCTGGGGCGGGGAATCTTTTGAGGGGATAGTCTTCTGGACCGAACATGGTCTACATGTTTGCGCTGGAGACGACCCTGGGCTTGCACCAGTTAAGATATAGAGCCCGTTTGGCGAAAGATTACACCAGGAACCCATTGGGCACCACCAGCAAAATTCCGAACGAACACTGGGTCACCGGGCGCAAACTGCCTAATCAGCCGATGCCGAGAAAATCCCTGTCCCTGCCGTTCTTGTGTGCGGCGTACTTTTGCGCCAATGTCCGGGAAAACCATACTAAGGCGGGTGAGAAATCTCCGGCCCATTAGGAGTTCTGCGGGAGCTACCCCAGTCACCACATGGGGGGTGGTCCTATACGTAAACAAAAAGCGAGCCAGTCTCATGTCCATTGATCCGGAAGACTGCTTCTTTAGGCCTCTTTTGAATGTCCGCTCTGCCAACCCATTTGAAGCCGGGTGGTAAGGGGCAGTGCGGATATGGCGTATGCCGTTCACCTTCGTGAACCTCGCAAACTCCTCACTCGTGAATGGAGTGCCGTTATCCGTGACCAGCACCTCGGGGAGGCCATGCGTACTAAACGACAAACGCATCTTTTCAATTGTTGCGCAGCACGTTGTCCCCTGCATCTTATGCACCTCTAACCATTTAGACTGGGCGTCAATTAATAGAAGGAACATGGATCCTTGAAAAGGGCCTGCGAAATCTGCATGCAAGCGTGCCCAAGGCCGCCCTGGCCATTCCCAGTGATGTGGGGGCGCGGCCGGCGGAAGCTTCTGATGCTCCTGGCAAATGGAGCAGTTTTGGGCCACCTTCTCAATGTCGGTGTCGAGGCCTGGCCACCAGACATAACTCCGTGCCAACATTGTGCAAGTCTGTTAGTATCAGCTCCTGGCCTTTTTCCGGGACAATCACACACGTCCCCCACAAGAGGATGCAGTCTTGCACGCTGAATTCTGACAGCTTGGAGGAAAATGCCCGCAACTCGCCTGGGAGCTGTCTATGCTGCCCACCATACAGGACTATGTGCCGAACCTTTGACAGGACTGGCTCCGCCTGGGTCCACTCACGGATCTGTGATGCCGTGACAGGCAAGGTGTCCATAAAATTTATGGTTGCAACCACCTCACTGGTCGTGGGGGTCGACATGGGGCCGGTCGATAAAGGCAATCGGCTCAGTGTGTTGGCATTTGCTATCTGCGTACCTCATCCATTGGTTCAGCTTTATTTATACTCGGAGTTTACTAATGGTTTCTCCGCCCCCCTCATTGGGGAAGCTCATACTCCCACAGGATTGTGGGATTGTCATTAGTCCCCAGCCAATGGTAAGTAGGCAGGTTATAACAATAGGAAAGCCGGTTTCTTTCCCTGAAGGACATTGGTGAACCAGTTGAGTTTTTCCAACAATCTGACAGCCATGATCTTGCCGAATGGCAGAGCAAGCTCGAGGGGACGAGTGTCCTATTTCTGCTTCTAATTCATATGTTCATGGTCACTTTTACTGAGCCCAGCTTTTTAATTTTCAGATTTAAAAGAAACACTGAATTCAAATTCTTACACTTCCATGGTGGGATTATGAATTCATCTTTCCTGACATATTGGTTCTGAAACCTACCCATTACACAGTTGATAAATTTGCTAAAAGCTGTTGTCTGATGGGAAGAAGTTTTGTGACCCTAATGAGTTTGCAGTGACTATTTCAGTCGACATGGTGCTGAGCCAAACATTCCAGGAAGATCGGGTGTTGTGTTTTACCGATTAAAAACGTCTCGGATCCCAGTCTTTGCTGAGTTAGTCATTCATGGTTGAGGTCACAGTAAGAATGTTATATTTGGCCTCATGACTTCTGCAATAAAGGGAAGCTTTTTTTCAAAACCGTCAGCCTGAGGTTTTGGACCTGATTGCTGAAATTCCACTTAAAACAATTGAGTTCACTGCTAACAGAGAGTTTCCATCTGCAGGCTAAACTTCCGACAGACTGAGAACTGTATCTGAAGCTTACTCAGAACAGAGTGTGCTGACTGGTGGAGTTATCCTTTAACTATATTATTGCTCCAGAAACCATTGAGCTGCCCACCACTCACTCACATCTACCAATAAACTGTCAGACTTTTGGAGGAAATTGATAGTCTTCCCAATGTAGGAGTGCAATATAATGTCAGAGGTGCCATCTTTCAGCTGAAATATTAAACAGAGAATCGGTCTACCGAGTCAACTGCACATAGTAGATCCCTTAGCACTATTGAAAGAGGAACAGAGGGGTTATTCTGGTTACCCTGAGCAATGTTAATTCTTCAATTAGCTTCACGAAAACTAATAATATGGGCTCTATCAAATTGCTGTATATGGGAGCTTTCTGTGTGTAAATTGACGATTGTGTTTCCCGTATCAGTGCAGTGACCAAACTTCCAAAAGGCACTCGCCTGTAACGCCCTCTGGAACAGGGCTTGGCAGATTGGGTGCAGGGATGATGTTTCCTCTGGCTGGTGGGAAGGGGGTTCTAGAACAATGGGTCACAGTCTGACGATAGGGGTAGGCTATTAAGGACTGAGATGGGGAGAAATTTCCTCACGTGGTACACCTATGGAACTCTACCACCGAAAGCTGCGGAGGCCAAGTCACTAAATATATTTAAGAAGGAAATAAATAGAGTGCTAGACTCAAAAGGCCAACGGGCATGGGGAGAGAGTTGTAATATGGCATTGAGTAAATGGTGGGGCAAGCTCGAAGGGCAGAATGACGTATTCATGTTCCAATTTTCTGTGTTTCTATGTCCTGAGGTCTCGAAAGGTAGATATGCAAGTCTTTCTTTTAATAACTTGGTTTCATTAAATGGCTCATGAGAGTTGTTGTCTTTCTAAATGTAGGAATCTGTTGGAGAGCCATTGTTTAAGCTAGTGTCGGCAATAAAGCAACAGTTCAACCTGGGTCCAGTGGATGCAATCAGTGGTAAGGCATTGCACACACTAAACGAAGACTGGCTGTTGTGGGAGGTTACAGACTTTCAAATTCTGGTATGTACAATTTTAGTCATGGCAGAAAACTCATCTGCACATGTTAATTATAGAGTCATAGAATCCTACAGCACAGAAAAGGCCCTTCAGTTCATCACATCTGCGCCGGTCAAAAACAACCACCTAACTATTCTAATCCCATTTTCCTGCACTTGGCCCATTGCCTTGTATATCCTGGGATCGAAAGTGCACATCTAAATGCTTCTTAAAAGTTATGAGGGTCTCTGACTCCACCACCCTTTCAGGCAACAAGTTCCAAATTCCAACCACCCTCTGGATAAAAAGGTTTTCCTTCACATCCTCTCTAAACCTCCTGCCCCTTACCTTACTTAAATCTAAGCCCCCCCCCCCCCCCCCCCCCCGGTCATTGATCCCTCCACCAAGGAGGAAAATTCCTGTCTTCTCTATCTATACCCCTCACAATTTCATACATCTCAATCATGTCCCCCCTTAGTCTCCTCTGCTCCAAGGAAAACGATCCAAATCCATTCAAACTCTCTTCATAACTAAAACACCCCAGCACAGGCAACATCCTGGTAAATCTCCGCTGCACCCATTCCAGTGCTATCACATCCCTCCTATCATGTGGACAATACGCTAGCTGTGGCCTAACCAACGTTTTATACAGTTCCAGAATAAACTTCTTGCTCTTAAACTCTACACCTCGGCTAATAAAGGCAAGTATACCATATGCCTTCTTAACCATTGTATCCAGCTACTCTGCTACCTTAAGGGACCAGTGTACATGCATATCAAGGTCCCTATGATCCTCGGTGCTTCCCAGGGACCTGCCATTTAGCGTGTATTCCCTTGTCTTGTTTGTCCTGCCCAAGTGCATCATCTCACACTTATTCAGATTGAATTCCATTTGCCACTGATCAGCCCACTGACCAGCCCGTCTATTTCCTCATGTAATCTAAGGCTATCCTCCTCACTATTTACCACCCCACCAATTTTTGTGTAATTCGCGACCTTACTGATCAACCATCCTATATTCATATCTAAATAATTTATGTAAACCACGAACAGCAAAGGCCCCAACACTGAGCCCCGTGGGACCACACTGGACACAGGCTTCCAGTCAGAAAAACACCCCTTGACCATCACCCTTGCTTCCTGCTACTCAGCCAATTTTGGATCCAGCTTGCCAAATTTCCTTGGATCCCATGGGCTCTTAACCTTCGCTATCAGTCTCCCATGTGGAAACTTCTCAAAAACCTTGAAGTCCAAGTAGACTTTGGCAAATGCATTTCCCTTATCTACACACCTGGTGAACATTTCAATCAAGTTGGTCAGACGTGACGTCCTCTTGACAAAATCATGCTTGATTAATCCCTGCCTCTCCAAATGCAGATTAATTCTGTCTCTCAGAATTGCTTCCAATAGTTTCCCCATCATTGAGGTCAGACTGACTGGCCTGTAGTTTCCTGGTTTATCCCTAAGTCCCTTCTTGAATAATGGTACCACATTGGCTATCCTCCAGTCCTCTGGCATCTCTCGTGTGGCCAGAGAGGAATTGAAAATTGCCAGTTTCCCTGCTATTTTCTCTCTTGCCTCACTCAACAGCTTGGGATACATTTCATCTGGCCCTGGAGCTTAGTCTACTTTTAAGCCTGCCAGACCACTCAGAACTCCTCTCTGTCTATGTTAATATCTTTAATTTTATTATAGTCCTTATCCCTGATTTTTATACACACAATGTCCCTCTCACGAGTGAACACTGACACAAAGTATTCATTTAGAACCCTACCTACATCCTCCACCTCCACTCACAAATTACCACTGTGGTCCTGAATGGGCCCTACTCTTTCCTAACTCATCGTCATTAATTGCAAAAAGATGGAACTCCTCACTGGTACTAAACTCTGAGGATTTACTTTGCTTGTTTATATGTAACGTTACTATGTAATGGTGTTTAATTTTAAACCAATGTCATAACTCTTAAAATATTTGTCTGCATCTTTATTTGGTGAATTCATCATTAAAACAGAGTTAAAGAGAATTATTTCAGTAAATTTTATCGACTGTTTCGCTGTGATTCAGGGCGCGAATCTCCAGCCACGTTGGGCTCTTGCTTGAGCGCAACATGGCCGGAAAGTGTCGGGAAAGCACTCCAGCGAGCCTCCCGACTGCCTCCTGGCCTCCGGGATTCGCTCCCGGGGCTCCCGGACCACCGGCTACCCCAGGGTGGTCAGGGTAAGTGCAGTGTGGCTCCCTGGCCCTCCCGCTGGAATGCGGGCATCTTGGTACTGCCAGCTGGCTGCCACCCTGGCACTACCAAGCATGGAGGAGCACGGCCTGGGTGCCAGGGTGGCAGTGCAATGGTGCTTGAATGGCAGAGGTCCACTGCCAAGACGAAGGGGGAGGGGGCCTTGCCCATAAAATGGGGGTGGAGGGGGGGTTTGAAGGGTGCAAGAGTGCAGGGCAGGTAAGTAGGGGCCTCTGGGAAGTTGGGGGGGTGATGGGTGGGGGTCTTGGAAGGATGGGGGCACTGTAAGGAGACTTGGGGGGACCCCCAGAGACATCATAGTGGGTTGCCCTCACTTGGGGGGTGTGGGGTAGTGTTCATGTGTGTGGGGGGTGATATTGCCCATAGGTGGGGGATGTGGGGGACCCACAAACTCACTTAGAGATCGGGGCACCCTTTCAGTGCTAAAATAAATTCGAAGTGTGGCCTAAACCGGTGCGAAACGTGGACCAGGGCCCAAAAAAGTGACTAAGTATCATTGATTAGTGGTGGGGAACGGGCCGGCAGGAAACTGCCTGAAAAACCCGCCACAAATGAACTTAGAAACTTTTGGGGAGAATCGGGTCCACAGTCTCCTGTTGACAAGGTTTAAATATATTGAAATATTGCAACAAGTTAGATATTCTTCATGAGCTAATGGAGCCTTATATAAGTTTCCTTTTTTGATCTTGCTAAGATCGTGTGGAAGTTGAGACATTAATGTTTAAAATGCAAAAGGGTGAAATTAGAACATTGACTTTAAACCCAAAATTTTAAGAAACATAGGAGCAGGAATAGATCATCCAGCCCATTGAGCATGTTCCGCCATTAAATTCGATCATGGCTGATCATTTATCTCAATGCCACTTTCCCATATGCCTATATACTTTTATGTCATTAGTATCCAGAAATCTACTGATTTCTGTCTTGAACATGCTCAATGATTGAGCTTCCACAGCCCTCCGGAGTAGAGATATCCAAAGATTACCACCCTCTGAGTGACAAAATTCCTCCTCCTCAGTCCTAAATGGTCTGCCTCTTATTTTACGACTGTGTCCCCTGTGTCCTTCTGGACTCACCAACCAGGGGCATATCCTTCATACATCTATCCTGTCACGCCCTGTAAGAAATGTCATAAGATTCAATTAGATTACCTGTCATTCTTCAAAACCCTAAAAAATACAAGCCCAGTTTCCTCAATCTCCTCTCATAAGACGAGTTCGCCATCCTAGGGATTAGTCTGGTAAACCCCATTGTACTCCCTCAATAACAAATGTATCCTTCATTAGATAAGGAGACTAAAACTGTACATAATACTCCCTGTTTTCTGTCTGTCAACTAATTCTCAATACATACTCGTATATTACCTCCATCCTATGTGCCCCAATTTTGCTTACTCACCTCCTGTGTGGGACTTTATCAAAAATATAAGTAATTAAGCATTTTATCTATTCATAAAATGTTGAGGCGAACAAGTAAACTATTGAACAGGCTTCAAGTGAGCAATCATCTAAATAATATATTCAAATCCATGTAACTGTATTAAATTCCTATCAGCTTGTTTTATTATAAACTCTAATGTCCACAGTTATAATGAACTGCCTAAGTAAACTGGGCAACCTTCAGGCAATGTTCTGCCATCTCTTATGGTTTCTGATATTTAGTCCTGTTAATCTGCTTTTTATGTTGTTTGAGGCAAAAATATTAGCCAGAACAGTGGGGAAGAATTCTGGTGCTGCTAACAGCATCATTGGCATTCTTCCATCTATGCAAGGTGATGCATGTACTGCCAATCAAATCCATTGGGGATGAGGGACGTTCATCATAGTGCGCTTTTGCTCACGGCTGAAGCAACCAATTGGAGTAAGGCAGGTTCTACCACAAGTGCTACATGTTACGTGGCTATCAGAATATCGTTGTGGTTGTTTTTGGTGTTGGTGTCTGTTACCAAGCTGCTGCCACCACTGATCACTATGGTGGTGCACGCCAATTTGTCTTCAGCTAGTGTCTCCCAGAGGCAAAAATTTACATTCTGGGCATTCGTTTCATGCCTTGGCGTCGCCGACCGGAGCATCCCGCCCCATGTCTTTCAAATTATAAATTAAATTGAGACTATCGGTTCGATTCTCTGATTTTGAGGCTATGTCCGGAGGAAGTGTCTAGTTTTATGATGAAAATGTCGGTGCCATCCACGCACCAATGATCCGCCCGGTGGGCAGCTAGCTGGTGTGCCACGTAAACCCCCTGGCGTTCCTGACAGAAATGGTCGGAGAATTGTCCGGTCCGTGGCCGCGCATGCGCACACCGACGACCTGCAGTGGTCGCACCATACAACATGGTGCCGGCTGGGCGCGGGCCCAGCCTGCCAGATAGTGCCCCCCTGTAACCCCCTCACCATCCCCAGATCAACCCCCACCAAAGCCCCACCGGCCAGCGGAACGGCTCCCGCTCCCCGACTGTGGCGGCACTGGACACAGTGTGCAGTCGCCATGTGAGGTTGACAAAAACTCAGAGCACACATGTCCCACGCCTTTGGGAATGTGGTGATATGCATCACTGTAAGTACACAAGGGGTTAATGTAAATACACGTAGACTAGCTAGACACTAGAGGGAGCACCAGAGACATGACACACAGACATTCAACCAATAGGTCAGTAAGATAGGACACGACCAATGGGTATTCAAGACACACACAGAGGTGACACTACCACAGGAGGGCATTACACCAACCCATATAAAAGGACACAGCACACATGCTCAGTCTCTTTCCAGTGGAGACACTCAGTGAGTACAGACACAGGGTTGATTGAACATCACACCCACCACGTGGATTGTAGTAAACTGGTTTGTCAGTCTGAGTAGCTATAGAAGGATTAACAGTTGAGTCGAATCCAATTAGGAGAATTGTTAATAGTTTAATAAACATGTTAAAGCTATCTCCAAGTCTGAACCTTCCTTTGTCAGAGTGCACATCAAAGAAGCTGGTTATGCTATGTCAAGAGCATAACAAAACAGGGAAGTCGGCCCATCCGGGGTGGAGCACCGGGGGAGGGCCTTCAGGTGACGTCCTGAGGCCGTCCCAATGGCGTGCGGCTACTCACCGATGACGCCGTTTTGATGGGGGCAGAGCATCTGAAAACAGGCGCCGCCCCCGATTTCGGCACCAAAAGGTCTGCCCCATCGCCGAATAGGATTTCAGAGTCGGCAAATGGAGAAACCCGCCCCATGTCTGTTCTCTCCGGCAGACATAAAAATTTACTTTAAACCTGTGAATCTCCCAGTCCACAGGTGTCCTGACCAACATTTCTCCCTCAACTCAAACCTAAAAAAAAAAATTCTGGTAATTATTTCATTGCTGTTAGTGGCAGCTTTCAAGAGGAAAACTGACTGCCACGGTTGCTTCATTACAGAGTAGCCGCAGTGCAAATAAAGTATTTCATTGGCTTTGGGACATCCTGAGGTTGTGACAGGAAGCGTTGCAAGTTATTTCTTTTTGAGGCCTGACTTCAGAAGATCAGTAATCATTGTTCTGCTTTTTTTCTGTTGGTTTAATTATGTAAAGTCATGTTCCTGACAAAAAGATGAAGTTACCTCACACCAGTTCCTTTTTTTTTACCCACTTTTCCCCTGCCTTGTGTTACTGTGTGAGGAATTTGGTTCCATTTATATACTGCAGGAAATTATTTTTCTTTTACTCATGTGGACAAACTGCTCCTGATCTTAATGTGTGCATCTTGGCACAAGGGACACCTTTTCTTTTAAATATTTTTAATAGCGTTTTAACATTTCGTAACCTATTTTATACAATGAGATAAAATAGAAACCTGTATCTATGAGAATTTACAACTACTGTTGTTCAGAAAATAATTTGTCAACGAACAAACAGAGAAAAAAACAAATGAAAAAAGGATGTTATTGAGCGCTTGCTGGGCCAGACGGTAGCCCGAGGTGTGTCCACTCATCTGTGTGGGGCCCAATAGTTGGCTGTGCTCCCCAGGGAGGGTCCCTGTTTGGGGAATCCCCGTTGATCGGCCGTTGCTGCTGTGCGGCCTGCCCCCCTCTTCGGTGGCCTCCTGGCATTTAGCCGTGTTGGTGGGGGGTGGTATCCACCCAGTGCGCTCTTTCTCTTGCTGCCTTTTGTCCCTTGGGGTCCTCTCCTTCTCTACCTGTCTCGTGTTTTCCTTTGATGCTTATGTCGTCGTCCACCCCCCCTCCCCGACCATCCTTTCTCTTTATTGTTTCCTGTCTTGTCCTGGGCCCCTCCCCTCGTGTTGGTTGCGAGTAGGTTGGTGAACAGCCTCCACCTTTTGTGAAAGCCTTCCTCTGATCCCTGGATGGCGTACTGTATTTTCTCTAGCCTGAGAATTCCGCCAGGTCGGACAGCCTGTTGCCAATTGAGTAGAAGCCTCTAGCGGGCGATCAGGGAGGCAAAGGCTAGGGCATCGGCCCTCCTCCCCATGAAAAGCTCTGGCTGTTCTGATACCTCAAAGACCGGCACTAGTGGGCACAGCTCCGCTCTCACTCCCACAACCCTGGACATGGCCTCAAAGAAGGAATCCAGCACCCAAAAGTCTGGGGCAAGACCAGAACATGTGGATGTGGTTTGCCAGGCCTCCATGGCACCTCCAGGAAGAACCTGCTCATTCTAGTTCTGGTTAGATGTGCCCAATGCACCACCTTTATCTGTGTTAGGCTCAGCCCTGCGCACGTGGAGGTGAAGTTTGCCCTATGCAGTGCTTCTATCCAGTTTCCTCCCCCTATTTCCCTGCCTAGCTCTTCCTCTCATTTCTTTCTTGTCTCGACCATGGGAGAGCATACTGCCTCTAATAGTGGTCCATACATGTCCACACAACTTCCATCCCCTAGTTCGCCCGCATTCAGTAGTCTGCCTAGTAATGCATGTCCTGGTATCTGGGGGAATGTTATTGTTTCCTTGCAGAGGAAGTTTTTGATCTGTATATACCTTAGTTTGTTCCCTATCGGGAGTTGGAACTTGTCTGTTAGTTCCCCCAGTTTCGCTGCTCTGCCGTCCGTGTACATGTCCTACCCGTCAGTATCCCCTTTTCCTATCTCTACCTTTTGAAGGAGGCGCCTATTGTTACAAGGGTAAACCTGTGGTTTTTACAGATGGAAGCCATGGTGGACCTCTCCATCAGTCCGAAGTCCCTGTGCAGGAACTCTCCTCCATTCTGACCCACTCTGCTCCCCGTTCCTTGACCCATCCCTGTACTATTTCTGCAGTAGCCACCGAGTGGTAGAACTGGAGATTTGGGAGGACCAAGCCTCCCTCATTCCTCTTTCTCTGTAGGACCTTCTTCATTATCCGCGGGCACTTCCCCACACACACAAATGCCATGACTGCGGTGAAACATGCCTTGGAATGAAAATCGGCAGGGATCTGAACAGGAAGAGGAACCTGGGCAGCTTGTTCATCTTGATCGTCTGCACTCTCCCCGCCAGGGAGAGTGGGAGTGAGTCCCACCTCTGCAGATCCCTTTTAACTTCCTCCGCCAGACTCAGCAGTTTCCACTTGCGGATCCATGTCCAGTTGTGGGCAATCAAGAGCCTCGCTTTTGTACAAGGCCGCCTTAGATGCATTGAATTTGAACTGGTGTTTGGTCTGGACATCCCCAATGATCTGGTACAGATGGATCGAGTGTTCCTCCCATTTTCAGGACAGTATGTGTCTTGCCCAGTTTAGGATCCGCTCTCTATCCTGGAACCAATGCAGCTTGGCAATGATGTCCCGTGGCTGCTCTCCCATTTTGGGCCTCAGCCGGAGTGGCCTATGTACCATGTGTACCTCAGGGGATTTGGGATGTTCCTCCCCCCCACACACCGACCAGCTTGCCTACCATCTGGAGGACGTGCTCCATGGGGTTCCTGTCCTCGATACCCTCCAGCAGGCCCATCCTGCTGTCTTTGGCAGCGCGACCAGTCATCCCGATCCTCCACCTTCCCCTTAAGCATTCCTTGGGTCAGTACCATCCTTGCCTCCTCCATCTCCAATGAGGTAATCCAGTAGCCTTGTTCGATTGCTGCTTTTTTGAGCTTCTTTATCATCGCTTCCTGTGCCTCCAAACGCTGCTCCGTCTTTTCCAGCGCCTCCTAGAAGGGGACCAGAGCATCCACGCCGGCCGCCTTCACAATCGCCATCATCTCTAACTTAATTGCGTATCTGTGTTTGAAGAGCTCCTGTGTTAGGAGCTTATTGGCAGATAGTCCAGCGTGTGTCGGTGACCCGTCCCCATCGGCTGCGATCGGCTCTATTTCGCTCTGCAAGTTCGCTGTTTCGATTGTTTTCTCCAGACTTTTGCTAGTTCTGCCGTCCCTTCAGTTCTTTGCGATATTTGCGGTCATCTGTTTGTGTCTGCGATGATCTTGAAGGAGGGTGGGTGGGGGGGGGGGGGGGGGGGGGGGGTTTGCTGGCTTAGTGACCTATTTTCGAACTACGAATGGCAATTTCCAAATTTTCAGGCGGACAGCTGCCTTTCCTGTGACGGCTCAGCACATTGCCACCACCGGAAGTCTGAAAGAAGGGACAGTTTGCATCTATGTGGCATGTTGGCATCTCTCCAAAAATCCCCAAAGCACATTCCACAAAGCAAATTACCTCAAATTGCAGTGTAGAGAAACATGAAAGCCACTTTCAAATTCATTGAATTCTGCAGTGAAATAGCCAATTCACCTGTTTTTGCTTGAATTTTGCCATGGATTTTCCAAATTATTCTCAAATTAATATCTTAGTTGAAAGATGACGTTTATGAAATCTAGCTCTGTAATATCCGGTTTCTCAGCGCCACAAGTGCCGTTTTTGCCCCCAAAAATGGCATCAGCAACATGCACAGACTATTTTGGCGCTGGCTATGTTGGATGCCATTTTGATGAAGGGGAGTCTGCTGGAAGTACGTACATTGGGCACAACATGGAGCATTTAGTGGATACTTCCATTGTGGACTTCAACATTCTAGCTAATGCACACTCATAACCTTGCACAGCTGAATACACAGCTGAGTAGCAACAACAAGGACCGCCATCAGTGTAGTTTTCAGGACTCATCAATCAATTCAGCTTAGTTGCTGATTGATTTCTACTGGCCCTTGCTGCAAATGTAGAGGTGATTGTTGGTTTAAAATTTTTGAAGTCGAAACGGAATAGGGTAACACGTGCTGCAGGACTTTGTCCTGATTTTAAGGAATATGCATAGATCACTTGCTTCCAAGCGTAGGTGCAGTAAAATGCATCCTTCTACGATGTGACAGGAAAAATAAGCAGCAGTGACACAGAGCAGGATAAGATGCTTGAAGAGCGAGAGGGTTCCCTCAGGAGGCCATACTCTCCTGGGGTGCTCATGGTTGGGTCCACAGTGTGTTAATGGAGTTGGCCACTTTTTCCGCACTGGGAAGATTCTACTCCAAACTCTGTGCAAAGTCCTATGCCAAGCTGCTGTCAGACTTTTCCGTGCTCCTTGACATTGACCACTGACTTTCTGACAGACCTCCCCGTGCACAAAGCATTTTGTTGTGCATACCCATGAGTCTTCTTCTGGAAAGTAGCCCATCAAAGTCATCATCTGAATCCTCTGCTGCAGAGCTCATGTGCAACCTTGGCCCTCTCGTGAGTTGACAACTGGGCCACCCTTTCCCCTTAATGGCAGCAGACCCTCATGGCGATGTCTCATCAAATGCACATCCTGCCTCTGGGCTAGCCTTGAAAATATTGACAGTGATAACATGCTGGAACCACTGGGGTAGCACTGGGACAGGAAAAGGCCCTTTAGCCCCAAGAGCTATATCTAATTCCTTCTTGAAATTACACAACATTTTGGCCTCAACTACTTTCTGTGGTAGTGAATTCCACAGGTTCACCACTCTCTGAGTGAATACATTTCTCCTCATCCCAGTCCTAAAAGGTTTATTCTTATCCTCAAACTTGACCCCTAGTTCTGGATTCCCCCACCATTGGGAACATTCTTTCTGAATCTACCCTGTCTAATACTGTTAGAATGTTATAAGTTTCTATGAGATCCCCTTGCACTCATCTAAACTCCAATTAATATAATCCTAACCAATTAGTCTCTCCTGATATGACAGTCGCACCATCCCAGGAATCAGCCTGTTAAATATTTGCTGCACTCCCTCCATAGCAAGAACATCTTTTTTCAATAAGGACACCAACACTGCACACAATACTCCAAGTGTGGCCTTACCAATGCCCTATTCAATTGCAGTAAACCTTCCCTATTCTAATATTCAAATCCTCTCACTATGAAGGATAACATACCATTTGCCATCTTTACTGCCTGCTGTACCTGCGCATTTACAGTCAGTGACTGAAGGACACAAAGGTTTCTCTGAGTATCTACCTCTCAATTTACACCCATTCAAGTAATAATTTGCCTTCCTACTTTTGCTACCAAAGTGGATAACTTCACATTTATCCACATTATACTGCATCTGCCCACTCACACGGCCTGTCCAAACTCTATTGAAGCATCTCTGCATTCTTCTCACAGCTCACCCTCCCACCCAACTTTGTATCATCTGCAAATTTGGAAATACCCAATTTAGTTCCCTCGTCCAAATCATTAATATATAAGGCAGACAGTTGGGATCATAGCACAGATCCCTGTGGTACCCCACAAGCCTCTGCATGCCAATTGGAAAAAGATGCATTTATTCCAACTTTTTGCTTCCTGTCTGCTAACCAGTTTTCTGTCTATCTCAAGACACCACCCGCAATCTCATGCGCTTTAACTTTACATAGCAACTTTGTCAAAAGCCTTCTGAAAGTCTAAATAAACCAGATCCACCAGTTCTCCCTGGTCAAATCTACTAGTTACATCTTCAAAAAATTCTAGTAGATTTGTCAAGCATGATTTCCCTTTTGTAAATCCATGCTGACTTTGTCTGATTATACCATCGCCTTCCAAATGCTGTGCTATGAAATCCTTGATAATGGGCTCTCGCCACTTCCCTATTACCGACGTTAGGCTCACTGGTCTATAGTTGCCCGTTTTCTCTCTACTTCTCTTTTTGAATAGTGGGGTTATGTTAGCTGCCCTCCAATCTGTAGGAACCATTCCAGGGTCCAAAGAATTTTGGAAATTGACTACCAATGAATCTACTATTTCTAGCACCACTTCCTTAAGTACTCTGAGATGAAGATTATCAGGCCCTGGAGATTTATCCACCTTTAATCCCCTTAATGTCCCACAAACCCACAGATTTATAAGAGATTGTTGGTAAGTGAGTGGTGGGGTATATGGTGCACTGACCAGTGTATGAGACTGGTGAGGCAGTTAGTGGGAAATTAGATTTGAGGATAGTTAGGAACCCTGCTGATGTTTTCTGCGAGTGTGTCTCATAACCCTGAAGGGCTCTTTGTTTGCAATGTATTTTTGTTTTGAATTAATGTGAGGAAACAATGTAGAACCCAGTGACGAGCCAGTCCGGTCGTTGTGTAAACAATTAATAAAGAATATTTATTACAATAAAAGAAAAAAATACAACCAAAAACTAATATAGACTATGACACTTAAGTACATGAATAACCAAACACCATTTTTCCTGAAGTTATCTCTTTTCCCAAAATATACCCACGTTCCCTGAACTCCGTGAGACACCCCGCTTCCCCAAGCAACATTCAATTTTAGTAACTCTATGGGTCAAATCCAGTTAACAGTTTTAACACAAAATATCACTTAGGTGCCAAGTTTGAGAAAATGTAGGGTGCTTTCAGGGGTGTGGGCCGGAGAGGGAGGGTGCTTTCAGGGGTGTGGGTCGGAGAGGGCAAGGTGTCAGAGATTTACCGAGAGATGAGGGAAGAGGGGGAGGAGTCGGTGGGCGAACTGAAAGGAAAGTGGGAAGAAGAACTAGGGGAGGAGATAGAGGAGGGTATGTGGGCTGATGCCCTAAGCAGGGTAAATTCCTCTTCCTCATGCGCCAGGCTTAGCCTGATTCAATTTAAGGTGCTACATAGAGCACACATAACGGGAGCAAGATTGAGCAGGTTCTTTGTAGTGGAGGACAAATGTGGGAGGTGTGGCGGGAGCCCGGCAAACCACGCACATATGTTTTGGGCGTGCCCGGCACTGGAAGGGTATTGGAAGGGAGTGACGGGAGTGATTTCGCGGGTGGTGAAGGCCCGGGTCAAACTAGGCTGGGGGTTAGCTCTATTTGGAGTTGCGGAAGAGCCGGGAGTGCAGGAGGCGAAAGAGGCCGACGTTGTGGCCTTTGCATCCCTAGTAGCCCGGCGCAGGATCCTACTCATGTGGAAGGAGGCGAAACCCCCCGGACTGGAGGCCTGGGTAAATGATATGGCGGGGTTCATTAAACTGGAGCAGATAAAGTTTGCCCTGAGAGGATCGGCTCAAGGGTTCACCAGGCGGTGGCAGCCATTTCTCGACTACCTAGGGGAACGTTAGAGGAAAGACAGATGACCAGCAGCAGCAACCCAGGGGGAAGGGGGGAGGGGGGGGGGGGTTAGTTTAGTTTAGGTCAAAGATAAAGGGGTTTTGTTACTTGTGTATTGTTAAAAATTTCTGTATTGTTATTGTTGCTTTCACTTTAGTAATGGAGAGGGATAGGTACGTGCAACAGGGCAAGGTTTACAATTGGGGGAAGGGTAAATACGATGTTGTCAGACAAGAATTGAAGTGCATAAGTTGGGAACATAGGCTGGCAGGGAAGGACACAAGTGAAATGTGGAACTTGTTCAAGGAACAGGTGCTACGTGTCCTTGATATGTATGTCCCTGTCAGGCAGGGAAGAGATGGTCGAGTGAGGGAACCATGGTTGACAAGAGAGGTTGAATGTCTTGTTAAGAGGAAAAAGGTGACTTATGTAAGGCTGAGGAAACAAGGTTCAGACAGGGCATTGGAGGGATACAAGATAGCCAGGAGGGAACTGAAGAAAGGGATTAGGAGAGCTAAGAGAGGGCATGAACAATCTTTGGCGGGTAGGATCAAAGAAAACCCCAAGGCCTTTTACACATATGTGAGAAATATGAGAATGACTAGAGCGAGGGTAGGTCCGATCAAGGACAGTAGCGGGAGATTGTGTATTGAGTCTGAAGAGATAGGAGAGGTCTTGAACGAGTACTTTTCTTCTGTATTTACAAATGAGAGGGGCGATATTGTTGGAGAGGACAGTGTGAAACAGATTGGTAAGCTCGAGGAAATACTTGTTAGGAAGGAAGATGTGTTGGGCATTTTGAAAAACTTGAGGATAGACAAGTCCCCCGGGCCTGACGGGTTATATCCAAGGATTCTATGGGAAGCAAGAGATGAAATTGCAGAGCCGTTGGCAATGATCTTTTCGTCCTCACTGTCAACAGGGGTGGTACCAGGGGATTGGAGAGTGGCGAATGTCGTGCCCCTGTTCAAAAAAGGAACTAGGGATAACCCTGGGAATTACAGGCCAGTTAGTCTTACTTCGGTGGTAGGCAAAGTAATGGAAAGGGTACTGAAGGATAGGATTTCTGAGCATCTGGAAAGACACTGCTTGATTAGGGATAGTCAGCACGGATTTGTGAGGGGTAGGTCTTGCCTTACAAATCTTATTGAATTCTTTGAGGAGGTGACCAAGCATGTGGATGAAGGTAAAGCAGTGGATGTAGTGTACATGGATTTTAGTAAGGCATTTGATAAAGTTCCCCATGGTAGGCTTATGAAGAAAGTAAGGAGGCATGGGATAGTGGGAAATTTGGCCAGTTGGATAACGAACTGGCTAACCGATAGAAGTCAGAGAGTGGTGGTGGATGGCAAATATTCAGCCTGGATCCCAGTTACCAGTGGCGTACCGCAGGGATCAGTTCTGGGTCCTCTGCTGTTTGTGATTTTCATTAATGACTTGGATGAGGGAGTTGAAGGGTGGGTCAGTAAATTTGCAGACGATACGAAGATTGGTGGAGTTGTGGATAGTAAGGAGGGCTGTTGTCGGCTGCAAAGAGACATAGATAGGATGCAGAGCTGGGCTGAGAAGTGGCAGATGGAGTTTAACCCTGAAAAGTGTGAGGTTGTCCATTTTGGAAGGACAAATATGAATGCGGAATACAGGGTTAACGGTAGAGTACTTGGCATTGTGGAGGAGCAGAGAGACCTTGGGGTCTATGTTCATACATCTTTGAAAGTTGCCACTCAAGTGGATAGAGCTGTGAAGAAGGCCTATGGTGTGCTCGCGTTCATTAACAGAGGGATTGAATTTAAGAGCCGTGAGGTGATGATGCAGCTGTACAAAACTTTGGTAAGGCCACATTTGGAGTACTGTGTACAGTTCTGGTCGCCTCATTTTAGGAAGGATGTGGAAGCTCTGGAAAAGGTGCAAAGAAGATTTACCATGATGTTGCCTGGAATGGAGAGTAGGTCTTACGAGGAAAGGTTGAGGGTGCTAGGCCTTTTCTCATTAGAGCGGAGAAGGATGAGGGGCGACTTGATAGAGGTTTATAAGATGATCAGGGGAATAGATAGAGTAGACAGTCAGAGACTTTTTCCCCAGGTGGAACACACCATTACAAGGGGACATAAATTTAAGGTGAAAGGTGGAAGATATAGGAGGGATATCAGAGGTAGGTTCTTTACCCAGAGAGTAGTGGGGGCATGGAATGCACTGCCTGTGGAAGTAGTTGAGTCAGAAACATTAGTGACCTTCAAGCAGCTGTTGGATAGGTACATGGATTACGGGAAAATTATATAGTGTAGATGTATTTGTTCTTAAGGGCAGCACGGTAGCATTGTGGATAGCACAATTGCTTCACAGATCCATGGTCCCAGGTTCGATTTCGGCTTGGGTCATTGTCTGTGTGGAGTCTGCACGTCCTCCCCGTGTCTGCGTGGGTTTCCTCCGGGTGCTCCGGTTTCCTCCCACAGTCCAAAGATGTGCGGGTTAGGTGAATTGGCCAATGATAAATTGCCCTTAATGTCCAAATTGCCCTTGGTGTTGGGTGGAGGTGTTGAGTTTGGGTAGCGTGCTCTTTCCAAGAGCTGGTGCAGACTCAGGGGGCCGAATGGCCTCCTTCTGCACTGTAGATTCAATGATAATCTATGATTAATCTAGGACAAAGGTTCGGCACAACATCGTGGGCCGAAGGGCCTGTTCTGTGCTGTATTTTCTATGTTCTATGTTCTATGTTCTATGTTGCGTTTGCTTTGTAAGAGGGGAAAAATTGTTGTTTGGGAAAAAAATTTCAATAAAACATATTTAAAAAAAACGTTTGAGAAAATGTATCTTCCTAGTTCAACGAAGGCACTGCAACATTTAGGGGAGAATATCTGCAATTTGCCATGGCTCTAAATGTTAGATGGAACAGACCTCCTTGGCTCAAATCCAACTGTCTGGCTGTTGAATGGCGAACTAGCCTCCTTCCCCAGGGAAGGTGCGAGCAGTTATTGTATTCAATCTCTTTGATATTCCCCTCTGTAGATTCTGCCGTCAACCTCGCTCAAAGTCCTTGCCTTCAGAAGTTATAATTCGCATAGCCCCACTGATGTCATGCAAACAATGTTTTTGATATGGTCATTTGCACCTCAATGTCGCTAGACTCCTGCTAATCTTGTTACTGGGCAAGTCTAGGTGCCTGCTAGTGCTGTTACTTTTCTGTTATTTTCTTTTCATCTCAAGTTCACTGTTAAAACTTGTTAACTTTACACATTCCTGACAAGACACATTCACTGACCTTGATCATTCACGTGAGATCATTGAGCTTCTTGCGGCACTTCATGCAGGTCCTCAAGCCGAAACTCCTGGCAGTGACTGTCACAGCTGTCTGCTACTACTGTCATTGCAAACTTTGTCTGGAGGGCCTCCTGTGCATAGTCGACCTATCTCCTCTATACTGGAGCATGTTGTCTGCCATGTTGGCCTCTTGCTGTGTTTTTCACAGAATCAGTTGTAGAATGACTTCCAGTACCTGCTGCAGCCAGAATCCACCTCCGCTTCAGGGAAGACGAGCTTTCAGTGGTGCACTCTCTGCTCAGGCACTCTCTGCTCAGGCATACGGCTACTCAACAACATGCACGGCTCTGGCTGGATGCAACAATGGTGTAAGTTAGAAGGCAGGAAAAAGTTTATCTGAAACATCGCAACCCTCACACCTATTTTCAGGGTTATCGAATTTCATGGCCTATACCACTTGGCAGTGCAGTACCCCTTAGGTACTGCACTTGAATGTGGCCCTAAAGTGGACTTGAGTTTGTCCTTGAATCCACACCCTTTTGAGTCAGAAGCAGGATTGCGACCAACAAACAAAAGCTGACATGTGTGTACATTGTACAGCTCAGAGACGTTCTGAGGCTTTGCTGTGGCTCTGTGGATCAACCTCATCTGCCCCATGAGTGATTGCTGGGGGATGGGTTACTGTTTGAAACATGGCCTAAATCAGTCGTGAAGTCAGTGGTCCATTCACTATCCCGGATCATTTTCCCTGAAATTATCCCTGAATGGCCTGGCTCTAAGTTTAAGTTTATGTGTTCTTGTTCTCGACTCCCCACCAGAGGAAATATTTTATCTCTCTACATCCTGATTCCTTTAATCATTTAATTACCTTAATTTAATGACTTAATGATTTAATTCCCTTGAGTATACTCAAGGGAATACAAAGTCTAGTCTATGCAACCTGTGCTCATAATTCAACTCTTCGTCCCAGTGCCATGCTGGTGAACGGAGGAAGCCGAAACTGATATCAGGTTTGGGCCTCATTAGGATACAGTGGGCAATCTTCCCAGCTCATTGAACCAAGAGGTAGGAAAATCCAGCACCCTTGAACAAACTCTTACTAGAAGATACTAGTGCCTGGGTGGTGGGGGAGGGGGGTTGGTTTCTTGCGAAAACTCTGCTGGTAGATGCTAGCATAATGTGGAGGGTGCCTAATTACCAGCTGACAGCAGACCACAGTGAGTGTGAAGCCATGGTGAGCAGTGCTGGTGCACCATTCCTGGTGCAAATGGGTGTAACCTGACACTCCAATTCTGCTCAACTATTGAAATCAGGCTCTTACAAGTCTTTTCATTTCTCATTTGACTGTGTAACTTGAATCAACAGCAATTCTGGCATTAACAGGAATGTTCTTAGCACCATTTATTTTCATGACATGATGTGCGAAACTTTACAAATACATTCTGAGAATCCACCTTGGGAAAGCTGCATGAGATGGAAATTAATGATTTTTTTTAAAGACAAGTTTGTCCCAGCAGTGTTAGTTCCTCAAACCCATTTCTGTCTTCTTCCAGTAAATGTATAAAATACCCATAATTGACCATTGATACTTTCTGTCATAAACAGATCTGTAATTTTTGTATTCGTTCTTGGGATGTGGCCGTCGCTGGCTGGGCTAGCATTTGTTGCCCATCCCTAATTGCCCTTGAACTGAGTGGCTTATTCGGCCATTTCAGTGACAACCGCATCGCTGTGTGGATCTGGCGTCACATGTAGTGAACCAGATGGGTCTTTACAACAATCGGCAATGGGCGTCATTAGACTTTTAATTCCAGATTTGTATTGAATTCAAATTTAACCATCTGCCAGGGTGGGATTTGAACTCAGGACCCCAGAGCATTATCCTGGTCTCCGGATTACTAGTCCAGTGACGATACCACTACACCAATGCCTCCCCGTATTGTCGCGAATCTACTTAAATAACCTTCACCATATTTGAATTCTTGCAACTTTTTTGGGGGTTTATTACTGAGGGATGATTCCTCACTTGATTCCATGCTTTCAGACCAGGAAGTTAACGACAATGATGAAATGGTGAAGACAGTCTTTAATGTCTTGGGCCTTATTACACTGTGATCTCTCTCTTGGCAGAAATTGGATGTTTCATTTCAACTGAACACTGAGGCAGATTATGACAGTGACCTGGATAGCACACCCACTCTTGGAGTAGATGTTCTTGATTGTGACACTATAGGACAAGCAAAGGAGAAGATTTTTGACACTTTCTTCAGCAGATACGGTTACTCTCAGAGGTTTCAAATGGCAGATATCGACCTGGGTAATTTCCCTCTTACATTTTCAGTTCAATTTTTGTTTAACCTCTTCTTTGCAGGACTGGATCTAAATTCAATGGATCCATGCAAATTGCAATCCTCCTTGCTTCTTGTTATTAAAACAGCTCCAGTTCATAAACTGAAATAAAAACTAATGTTTCAATAATGAAAGGTATTGAACTCTGGCTTCTGACCACAGGTTAACATCCAGTACTTGACTGGGACACTTGTGTCCAATGGGAGTGGAGTAATAGAAACCTTTGGGTTAGTTTAATGGCCTCTCCACATATTACCAAAAAGGGTCTTACCAAGAAGTGTAAACACATCAACAACTTGTGTTAATATAGAGCCTTCAACAAAATAAAACCATCCAAAGGCATCTAACAGATTATAATAAGGCAAAAACATCAGATCCCAAGCCTCATTTGGAGCTACTAAGTTAGAATACCCAAGGGCGGAATGTGGCACCGTGGTTAGCACTGGGACTACGGCGCTGAGGACCCGGGTTCGGATCCTGGCCCTGGGTCACTGTCCTTGTGGAGTTTGCACATTCTCCCCATGTCTGCGTGGGTTTCACCCCCACAACCCAAAGATGTGCAGGTTAGGTGGATTGGCCACACTAAATTACCCCTTAATTGGGGAAAAAAAAAATTGGGTACTCTAAATTTATTTTTAAAAGTTAGATGACCCAAAGCCTAGCCAAAGAGGTAGGTTTTAAGGGAAGATAGGTGGACAGGTTTAGAGAGAGAATTCCAAGGCCTGAATTTTCAGGATGGTGGGGCTCGGCCTCGCCATCTGAAGAGTTAGCGGGGAATACATCCCGGCCGACTCCAGCTGTCCCAATGCCATATTACATTGCCGTTGATTGACATTAGACGGTACTTACCTCATTCAGGAGGAAGTACCCATTTGGAGACCTCCTGGCAAGACAGCACTTCAGTGGCTGGAAGCGGGACTGTGGGGAGCTTTCTGGCACTAAGTTCTGGGAATGGAGGACATGATAAGTGGCAGGGGCCCCAGGGTGGAAAGTAGGGAACGCCCGGGGAGTCATGAGGGAGACATCCAGGGTCATGAGGGATAGACTGGGGGGAGGGGGTGCTGGAGGTCACCGGGCCTTAAGGGGAAAGCAACCCCGGTGAGCAGGGCTTCAGACGGAGGCTCTCTCACCTGAGATCCAACAACTTTTTCCCAAAGGTAAAGGAGTCTAGAACTAGGGGGCATAGGTTTACGGTGAGAGGGGAGAGATACAAAAGAGACCAGAGGGGTAATTTCTTCACACAGAGAGAGGTGAGCATCTGGAATGGGCTGCCAGAGGAAGTGGTAGAGGCGGGTACAATTTTGTCCTTTAAAAAGCAGTTAGACAGTTACTTGGGCAGGGTGGGTATGGAGGGATATGGGCCAAATGCGGGCAAGTGGGACTAGCTTAGTGATAGAAACTGGGCAGCATGGACAAGCTGGGCTGAAGGGTCTGTTTCCATGCTGTAAACATCTATGACTCTACAATCTTTACACATTTCCTCCCCAAGCTGGCATCCGCCTGCCAACCACAAAATTGAGACTGCGCTGGAAGCAGCAATGTGGCCGCTTAAGTGCCTTAATTGAGGCAAGGGTGGGCTTCCCGATGCCTTGTTTGCCTCAGCGTAAAATTATGCCAGGTCGAGGCAGATGGGAACCCGGAAGGGACTGCATTTTCATGCTCCCCTCCTCCCACCCTCGCAGAACCTGCTGGGGTGGGGGGAGCATAAAATTGTGGCCCAAACCTGAGAGGGCCTGGAAGCTGAAGGTACAGCTGCCACGTTTTGGAGCAATGAAAGTAGAAGATGGGCTAGAGGCTGGATTTAGAGGAGAGCAGAGATCTCAGAGGGTTACAGGGTGGGGGAGGTTACAGTGATGTGAGGAAATACGGGATGTTCTGTTGGTCATGGAGGAGAAAGAAAAGAAGAATGAAAGCTAGCAAGATATCAAGACCATAATGCTGGTTTCATATTTCCATTCTGTCTACTTAACATCTTTTAGAGAAACTGACTTCACTGTTTTACTTTCCACTGTGGTTCATCATCTCTTTAGGAAGTGGAAGAGACGATAACATATTTATCCTCCAATTTCCTGCAAACCTTCTGCAGTAATTTTATCTCGGGGAGACAGATATCAGGGTGAACCTCACCACCAGATCAAATCTGGCCACTGAGTGTGGAGGTTGTTTACAGAATGCTGCACTATGTATTTATTGTCTGATGTTACAGAACTTGAATATTACTGAAAGGCACATGTTCCTGAAGCTTTTCACCTCACATTCACCAAGACAAACACAAGGATGCTAAATTTCAAACCATCACAACAATTTATACTACAGAAGAAAAGGGTGCTAATTGGCTGGCAACTCACTTCACCCTCCCATGCTGTTGGAAATGACAAATGCAATTAAATTCCTGTATCGTGGCAAGGCTCCAGGAAATGATGCTACCCCAACTGAGGTCTACAACGCTGGAGGTCAGTGCCTGGTGAAGAAGCTCACTGAACTCTTTCAGTCGATGTGTAAGTGTGGTAGTCACCACTGTTGTACTATATTGTATATACTGCACTGCATACGAGGGTAATACTGTAAGGCTCCTGTACTGCAGGTACGGGGGTAGATCTCTGCCGGCTGGCTCCGCCCAGTAGACGGAGTATAAATGTGTGTGCTCTCCGAACTGCAGCCATTTCGGCAGCAGCTGTAGAAGGCTACACATCTCTGTGTAATAAAGCCTCGATTACTCTCTACTCTCGTCTCGTCGCAATTGATAGTGCATCAATTTATTACACAGAGATTTTACAAAGATGGATCTCCGCATCAAGCCGGATCGCCTGCAGCTGCATCCTCAAGCAGACAACACCAAAAAGGACTTCCAGCATTGGCTAGCTTGCTTTGAAGCATACATCGGATCTGCGACAGACCCAATCTCAGAAGCACAGAAGCTCCAGATTCTGTACACGGGGCTGAGCTCCGATGTCTTTCCCCTCATCCAGAACATGCCTACCTATGCAGAGGCCATGGCGCTACTAAAGGAGAACTGTGCTCAGCAGACCAACAAGATCTATGCCAGGCACCTCCTGTCCACGCGCACCAACTTCCCGGTGAGTCTGTGCAAGATTTCTGGCGTACCCTGCTCGCCCTGGTGAGAGACTGTGACTGCCAGGCCGTTTCGGCCGCTGAACATTCTAACCTGCTAATGAGAGACGTGTTCATTACGGGCACAGGGTCGGCCTACATCCGGCAGCGCCTCTTAGAAGGGGCTACGCTTGACCTCGCGGCGACCAAGAAACTAGCGCTCTCCCTCACAGTCACCTCACGCAGCGTACAGGCGTATGCCCCCGACCCCACAGCCGACCCTCCTGGGCATCGTGGAGCCAGCCAGCGGCCACCCCATCGTGGACCCCATCAGCGCCAGCCCCCAGCCAACTCCACGCCTGCGCCGCGGCCAATCAACCCCGGGGAACCCAAGTGCTACTTCTGCGGACAGACAAAACACCCCCGGCAGCGCTGCCCGGCATGGAGCGCGCTCTGCAAGGCCTGTGGCAAAATAGGACATTTCGCTGCAGTGTGCCAGGCCCGCTCAATCGACGCTATTGTCCCTGCACCCCCATGTGTGGCCAGTGGGTGCTGCCATCTTCCTCATCTCATACCACGTGCGGCCCGTGGGCACCGCCATCTTGCTTCCCTCATAACACGTGCAGCCCGTGGGCGCCGTCATCTTGCTTGCCTCACAACCAATGGGTGGCGCCATCTTGCCTGCCCCAGGACATGTGTGGCCCGAGGGCGCCACCATCTTGCCTGCCTCAGGACACGTGCGGCCCGTGGGCACCGCCATCTTCCCCGCCTCAGGCCCCCTGCCTCATTGGGCCGCTCATCGCCTGCAACCGCCGACGACCAGCCGCGTCTCGCCTCCGTCACGATCGACCAGTCCCGAACGCACAACCTCACGACCGCGTCGACAAATGTGAAGGTCGACGGGCATGAGATACCCTGCCTTTTGGACTCCGGGAGCACTGAGAACTTCATCCACCAGATACGGTAAGGCGCTGCTCCCTCGCAGTATACCCCACTAACCAAAGAATCTCCCTGGCCTCCGGATCCCAATCCGTGGCGATCCGGGGGTACTGCATCGCCACCCTCACCATCCAGGGCGTAGAGTTCAGCGGCTTCCGGCTCTACGTTCTCCCCAACCTCTGCGCTGCCTTGCTACTCAGCCTGGACTTCCAGTGCAACCTCCAGAGCCTAACCCTGAAATTTGGCGGGCCCCTACCAGCCCTTACTGTTTGCGGCCTCACGACCCTTAAGGACGACCCACCTTCTCTGTTTGCAAACCTCATCCCGGATTGCAAACCCGTCGCCACCAGGAGCAGACGGTACAGTGCCCAGGACTGGACCTTCATCAGGTCGGAGGTCCAGCGGCTGCTGCGGGAAGGTATCATCGAGGCCAGCAACAACCCCTGGAGAGCCCAAGTGGTAGTGGTGAAAACGGGGGAGAAAAACAGGATGGTCGTTGACTACAGTCAGACCTTCAATCGGTACACGCAGCTCGACGCGTACCCCCTCCCACGCATATCTGATATGGTCAATCAGATTGCACAGTACCGGGTCTTCTCAACAGTGGACCTGAAATCTGCTTACCACCAGCTCCCCATTCGCAAGGCCCGTACACCGCGTTTGAAGCGGACGGCCGCCTTTACCATTTCCTTAGGGTTCCCTTCGGCGTCACTAACGGGGTATCGGTCTTCCAATGCGAGATGGACCGAATGGTTGACCGGTACGGACTGCGACCACTTTCCCGTACCTGGATAACGTCACCATCTGCGGCCACGGCCAGCAGGACCACGACGCTAACCTTTCCAAATTTCTCCACACCGCCAAACTCCTCAACCTAACCTACAACAAGGAGAAGTGTGTGTTCAGCACAAACCAATTAGCCATCCTCGGCCAAGTGGTTCAGAATGGAGTTCTAGGGCCCGACCCCGATCGCGTGCACCCCCTCATGGATCTCCCCCTTCCCCACTGCCCCAAGGCCCTCAAACGATGCCTGGGGTTCTTTTCGGACTACACCCAGTGGGTCCCGAACTATGCGGACATGGCCCGCCGACTCATCCACTCCAAGGTTTCCCACTAACGGCCGAGGCTCCCCAGACCTTCAACCGTATCAAGGCCGACATCACCAAGGCCGCGATGCACGCGGTTGATGAGACGCTCCCCTTCCAAGTCGAGAGCGATGCATCAGACGTCGCTCTGGCCGCCACCCTCAACCAGGCAGGCAGGCCCATGGCATTCTTTTCCTGTACTCTCCATGCCTCCGAAATACGGCACTCCTCCGTCGAAAAGGAGGCCCAAGCTATCGTTGAAGCTGTGCGGCTCTGGAGGCATTACCTGGCCGGCAGGAGATTCACTCTCCTCACTGACCAACGGTCGGTTGCCTTCATGTTTAACAACACACAGCGGGGTAAGATCAAAAATGATAAGATCATGCGGTGGAGGATCGAGCTCCCCACCTTTAATTACGAGATTTTGTATCGCCCCGGTAAGCTCAACGAGCCCCCCAATGCCCTGTCTTGAGGTACATGTGCCAGCGCACAAGTGGACCGACTCCAGACCCTACATGACGATCTCTGTCACCCAGGGGTCACCCATTTTTATCACTTCATTAAGGCCCTCAATCTGCCCTACTTCATTGAGGAAGTCAGGGCTGTCACCAGAGACTACCAGGTCTGCGCGGAGTGTAAACCGCACTTCTACCAGCCAGGCCGTGCGCGCCTGGTGAAGGCCTCCCGCCCCTTTGAACGCCTCAGCGTGGACTTCAAAGGGCCCCTCCCCTCCACCGACCGCAACACGTATTTTCTCAATGTGGTCGACGAATATTCCAGATTCCCCTTCGCCATCCCATGCCCCGATATGACGTCTGCCACCGTCATCAAAGCCCTCAACACCATCTTCGCTCTGTTCGGTTTCCCCGCCTACGTCCACAGCGACCGGTGATCCTCATTAATGAGTGATGAGCTGTATCAGTTCCTGCTCAACAGGGGCATTGCCTCGAGCAGGACGACCAGCTACAACCCCCGGGGAAACGGGCAGGTGGAGCGGGAGAATGGTATGGTCTGGAAGGCCGTCTTGCTGGCCCTACGGTCCAGAAATCTCCCGACCTCCCGCTGGCAGGAGGTCCTCCCCGACGCCCTTCACTCCATTCGGTCGCTCCTGTGCACGGCGACTAACGAAACCCCCCATGAACGTCTCTTTGCCTTCCCCAGGAAGTCCACCTCCGGGGTTTCGCTCACAACGTGACTGGCAGCTGCAGGACCCGTTCTCCTCCGCAAGCACGTGCGGCTCTACAAGACGGACCCGTTGGTTGAGAGGGTATAGCTACTCCACGCAAACCCGCAGTACGCTTACATAGCGTACCCCGTTGGCCGCCAAGACACAGTCTCCCTCAGGGACCTGGCACCAGCTGGGTCCCCCCCCCCCCCCGTTCTCTGCCCCGGTGCCACCCTCCCCCCAGCGCACCCCACCACAGCCCCCACTCCAGGACAATCCGTCCTCCCCTTGGTCCCACGCAGGGATGAAGAGGATGTCGACACGCTCCCGGAGTCACCGATGACCGAGCTGGCGCCTGACTCGCCACCAGCACTGCAGCGCTCTCAACGACGGATCAAGGCGCCTGACCGTCTAAATTTGTAACCTTCTCTGAAATTTTAATGACAGCCTGTATAGAAATAGTTTTCCACCACCCCCGCTGGACTCATTTTTAACAGGGGGTGAATGTGGTATTATATTATATATACTGCACTGCAGACGAGGGTATTACGGTAAGGCCCCTGTACTACAGGTATGGGGGTAGATCCCTACCTGCTGGCTCCGCCCAGTAGGCGGAGTATAAATGTGTGTGCTCTCCGAACAGCAGCCATTTCGGCATCAGCTGTCGGAGGCCACACATCTCTGTAATAAAGCCTCGATTACGCTCTACTCTCGTCTCGTCGTAATTGATTGTGCGTCAAGGAGCAAGGAACCAATCTGCAAGAACACAAAGATGCCTCCATTATCCACTTGTACAAATGGAAGGGAATTCGCCAATCTCGCTACAGTAGGAGGAATCTCACTGAGTCTGGTAACAGTGGGGAAGAAGCTGTTTTTGAATATGTTCGTGCGTGTTCTCAGATTTTTGTCTCTCCTGCCCGATGGAAGAAGTTGGAAGAGTGATTATGTTGGGTGCGAGACGCTGTTGTGCCTTCAGAAGCTATTGACGATCAAATGGCAGGACAAAATACCAGACACTGAGGTGCTCACCCGAGCAGGTATGCCAAGCATCCACATCACATTGAGACAGCCACAACTGAGTTAGGCTGAACATGTAGCCTGAATCCTTGGCACCTGCTCACCAATGAAAATAGTCTATGGAGAGCTTGAGTCTAGGGTGCACTATCATGCAGCTCAAAGGAAGCGCTACAGGACTACTCTGAAGGCTTCACTTTTGGGGAGTTTGATCTCCTGAGTCCTGAGAGAAACTCGGCCAGGGTCACTGCACATGGCGCAACCAAAGTGGTGCAGACTCCTTCGAAAGCAAGTGCATATCGGAGGCAAAGAGAAAATGTAAGGGGAGGAAATCATGAGCCAGAAAACTCATCCAAAACTCAGTCGTCTACTGTATCCTGTCCTATTTGCAGCAGAATGTTCAGCCTCAGCAGTCACTGACATACTCACTGAAACCCGAGCCAACACCCCAGATGATGATGGTCATTTTCACCTCACATGATGAACTTTAACTGCTGGTGGCACAATAATTATATCTGCCTGGTTAGATAAGCCCATGCCCTAATTATTTTACTGTTTCTGTGTTGGTTCTAGAATTTGTTCAGAATGGAGAAAACCAAATACTACAAGATATTGACCAGTCATCACAAGTTCTGGAAAATGGCATAAAGACGTTAAACACAATTAAGCACTATCGGGTATGAGGCTGTTTGTCACCCAATTATTGCACTAGTCATTTGGTTTAGGTTTAGGAGAGGAAAACAGGATATGGGGAGCACAGAGTGCAGATATGAGGAAGCAGAGAACAGGAGAGAGGGAGAGCAGGGTATGGGAAGGGGGAGAGCAGGGTATGGGAAGGGGGAGAGCAGGGTATGGGAAGGGGAGAGCAGGGTATGGGAAGGGGGAGAACAGGGTATGGGAAGGGAGTGAGCAGGGTAAGAGCAGGGTATGGGAAGGGGGAGAGCAGGGTATGGGAAGGGGGAGAGCAGGGTATGGGAAGGGGGAGAGCAGGGTATGGGAAGGGGGAGAGCAGGGCATGGGAAGGGGAGAGCAGGGTATGGGAAGGGGGAGAGCAGGGTATGAGGAGGGGGAGAGCAGGGTATGGGAAGGGAGTGAGCAGGGTAAGGGGTGAGGGAGCAAATAGTATGGGGAGAGGGAGGGCAGGGTATGGGGAGAGGAAGAGCAGGATATTGGGAGGGGAAGAGCAGGGCACAGGCTGTGGGAGAGATCAGGGTATGGGGAGAGGGAGAGCAGGGACGAGGGTGACAGCAGGGTCTGAGGAGTTGGAGAGCGAAGGGTATGAAGAGAGTACTGCGATCCAGGACCAGACCTCAACAGTTGCTAGGATACTGCAGAAACCCCAATATTTTATTTTAATTTTGTAAGACTGTGAGGAAAGGATACCTTTTCAGGAGTGATTTCATGTAAAATAGGGATATGTTATATTAAAACAAACTTTGTTACTAACACAGTATCAAAATATATTTAACATTACATTGGAAAATAGCTATATACCCCTATTGGTCAGTGTTATCAGTCCTGTGATTTAGGAGTCTTCCCTCACAGTCTTACAAATTGTAAATTGTTGGGATTCTCATACAGTGTGTGTTTGAGTGAATGTTCATGTGTGTCTGAGTGTGAGAGCCAAAGTTGAGCCATCAATCTTGGTAGTTCAAGTCAAGAAAATCTCCTTCAAATTAATTCCCCTCTTGCCATATTTCCATTCAAGGGAGATGGGGATGGGATGGAGTCAGAGGCAGCCATGGAGGTGAGCGAGTGCGAACATGGGCTGGTTAGAAGGGCTACCTCAGTTCTCTGGACTTCAGCCTAGTTGCATAAAAGCCCAATCAGTCCTATAGCCCTCATCCTTCACCCCACTTTCATCTCCATTGCACCTCATAACCCCCATTCCCCCTCTTACACCCCATTCCCCTCCTTGCCACCCAGTATTCATAATGGGCAGGCCACCCAGTATTCATAATGGGCAGACCACTGGAACCATGTGGAGATGAAAACAAAATCAAACCACTAACAGCCTAAGAGCACTCTAACTATACAATTGATACTAAAAATCTCCTTCATAAAATCCAATTAAATAATTTAAATCCCCTCAAGTGGAAGTTCTGTTATAAAAACAAACACCCATTTAAAACAGCAATGGCATTTAATCCTTTAATAGCCTCTTAAAACTGATAAACAAAAGGTGAGCTAAGCACCCTGCTGAGATGGGATTTTGGAGCTCTTGAAACTCAGCCAAACATTTGCGGGTTTGGGGCTCTTTTAGATTTTGGGAGCACTCTTGAAACTCAGCCAAGCCAAGGATTGTAATAGCATACCTTGGGAAATGTCAACAGTTAAATCTATTGAAACCGAAACAACAGATAGCCAATTTATTTTCTACATTACACCAGTCCATCAGCGGCTATCTTTTTTATTCTAATTGACAGCTGTAGCCTGGTTTAGTTAATTTTTAAAAATAAATATTTTTGTTCTCCTTTTTCACATTTTCATCCAAATTTACACCCACCAACAAACAATCAACGGTAACAAATACAGTGTCAATCCCCTAGCCAACAATTCCTCCCTCCCACCAACCCACAAACAACCCTTAACATTTTAAATACAAACATCAGAGAAAAGGATTCATGAATTCACCATCTACCCATACATAGTCACCAACAACATACACAGTCCAACCCCACCCCCCCCCCCCCCCCCCACCTCAATCCCCCCTCCCCACTAATGTTCAATGTCATCCAATTCTTGAAAGTGCATAATAAACAAATCCCATGAATTGTAAAACCCTTTCATCCTTCCCCTCGCCTCAAACTTCACCTTCTTGAGCGTTAAAAACTCCAACAGATTCCCCCCGCCACGCCAGGGCACAGGGTGGAAAAACTGATCTCCACACAAAAGGAACCGACCCGGACAATCCAATGCCCCAAATATGGCCTCCAGGGGACCTGGTTCAAGCCTCACATATACTACCTTTGAAAATACCCTGAACACCTCCCTCCAATATCCATCCAACTTTGGACAGGACCAAAACATATGAACATGGTTTGCTCCCCCCCTCAACCCGCAACGTTCACAAACATCCTCTACCCCCTCAAAGAGGGTTTAATTCATTTTTAAAGGGGCAAGGATCTAAATAGCTTCAGAGCATGAGACTTAACAAACTTTATCAACTTTTCAAGACTGTTTCTGCCTCCTCCATGAAATCATGGTTCCCAAAATGCATGCTAAGATCCTTGGAACAGCGATAATGGGGTTTGTTTGAACCAAGCGTTAATTTCATATGGAGCAGCCGAGTTCAAGTTTCCAGACTCTGTGATTCAAACACACCCACTTCCCCTGCTGGCAGAAATGGGATATGCAATAATTTGGGGTGGAACTTACACATATGGGCCCCGTCTACCATTTTTAAAGGCCTTTGATGTTGGCCTTACTGCAAAAACCTAGTCCTGAGTGTTAGTGTTTGTCTACACGTGCATGAGTAGGAGAGTTAGTGTGTGTGGCTGTGTGTACATGTAAGTGAATGTATGAATGACTGTGTAATAATTTGCAAATGTATGTGTTAATTTTTCATACGTTCTTATTCAGATTCCAGCTGCAGGATCATTAGTCGCAATTAGAAGAGTAAACCGTCCAAGAACAGGTAAAAAGAAAAATCACTAATCTTTACAAGGGTTGCATTGGTCTCCTTAATCTCTGTTCAATTAATTGAACAGTTTGTGTTCCTGTGGAACACCTGAAATATTAAAGATTAAAACAATGAAGTTTTCTGTCCCTCTTTAACCTCAGCCACAGGAACAGCTCAATATTTCAGAGGATTTTAGAGTGTCATTTTGTTTTGGTAGTACTTGTTGGGAAGGCAATGTCTCCGTCTTAAAGATTCTTGGATATTTTCAATCTCATCATTCATGCAGTGTTTATATCTATTTTTGACATTTAATCAACACATTCCCATTTTTCATTGCCCTGTGGGCAACATAGTGTGAGCCTGGACTCGGGTGTAGGTGCTGAAGCAGGTAAAAATGGACTGTCCCTTCCCTTATGGACATGAATACACCAGTTCTGTTGGGACCAACAAATTGACAGTTATTGTGGGTGTTTTTCTGCTGCTAACCCAATAAATCACCTAATTTTAAAAAAACGTTGATTTCATTACCTGCCATGGTGGTATTTGAAGCCCCAAGCTCTTGATTCCTAGTCCAGTAAAAGAGCCACTCAGATGCCATAACCCTAGAATATCATTCTCACCCGATTTAAAACTGAGATATAACTGAGTGAAATTTCTTCTGTCACAAATTGAGGCACCGGGTTTTCTTTAATATCATTTGATATAGATCTAAAAGTCACCCACATTACTCCACAGTTCAAAACAACATTTAAACAATAAAACTCTCGAAAGAGGCATGTGTTTCATTATCCAGCCTTGTTTGTCTTTAGTGCAAAATTCACAATAATAAATTCTCTACTTATTTAAAGATACAAATACCAACTTCACAAATTACCCTCTTTCATTTATTCTAGATAGTGGAACTGCAAACAAACTTTGTCACCTGGTATGTATTTCCCACTTCAGTTTAATTTATACTCACCATTTCCAGTGATTCGATCTTTTTGTGACTATATCTTACCTTCTTTAGGTTTCACCACATTCTGAATTTGCAGAAACTCGCATGCCGGATCAAGGCAAAAAAAAGTTCAAGGTGAAAGAAATGTATCTAACAAAGCTGCTGTCCACAAAGGTACTATTACATCCTTATCTGTTCTATTCACCGATGTAATATCAGACATTTCCAATTGGTTTGAAATCTTAACAGCGACCCATGTCCCCTCAACAAGCAAGATTTTAATAATAATGATCTTTATTGTCACAAGTAGGCTTACATTAACACTGCAATTAAGTTACTGTGAAAAGCCCCTAGTCACCACATTCCACCGCCTGTTCAGGTATACAGAGGGAGAATTCAGAATGTCCAAATTACCTAACAGCACATCTTTTGGGACTTGTGGGAGGAAACCGGAGCACCCGGAGGAAACCCACGCAGACACTGGGAGAAAGAATGTGCAGACTCCACACAGACTGTGACCCAAGCCGGGAATCAAACCTGGGACCCTGGAGCTGTGAAGCGACAGTGCTAACTACTGTGCTACCGTGCAGAGTAAAGAACTTGTCATTTACGTAGCACATTTCATGGCCTCATGATGTTCCAAAATACTCTCCAGCCACTGAAGTACTTTTGAAATGCAGCCACTGATGAAGTATGGGAAACATAGCAAATCATTTGTGCACAGCAATGGATGAATTAGTTGCGCAGATAGATGTAAAGGGTATGATATAATTGGGATTACAGAGACTTGGCTCCAAGGTGACCAAGGATGGGAACTAACCATTGAGGGCTATTCAGTTTTTAGGAAGGACAACACAGAAAGGAAAAGTAGTGGAGTTAAATTGTTGATTAAAGAAAATATTGATACAATATTGAGGAAAGATATTAGCACAGACGATGTGGAATCTGTATGTGTTGAGTTAAGAAACAGCACGGGGGGAAAAAACATTAGTAGGGGTGCTATACAGGCCACCAAACTGCAGCGGCAATGTTGGGAATAGCATTAGACAGGAAATCGGAGATGCATGTGTTAAAGGAACATCTGTAATTATGGGTGACTCTAATCTGCATATAGCTTGGGTGAGACAAATTAGTCACAGTACAATACAGATTGTCATTTATGATTTATGTCATCATTGGCTACAGGAATAGTGCCAGAGGACTGGAGGACAGCAAATGTGGTCCCTTTGTTCAAAAAGGGGAGCAGAGACAACCCCGGCAACTATAGACCGGTGAGCCTCACGTCTGTAGTGGGTAAAGTCTTGGAGGGGATTATAAGGGACAAGATTTATAATCATCTAGATAGGAATGATATGATCAGGGATAGTCAGCATGGCTTTGTGAAGGGTAGGTCATGCCTCACAAACCTTATTGAGTTCTTTGAGAAGGTGACTGAACAGGTAGACGAGGGTAGAGCAGTTGATGTGGTGTATATGGATTTCAGCAAAGCGTTTGATAAGGTTCCCCACGGTAGGCTATTGCAAAAAATACGGAGGCTGGGGATTAAGGGTGATTTAGAGATGTGGATCAGAAATTGGCTAGCTGAAAGAAGACAGAGGGTGGTGGTTGATGGGAAATGTTCAGAATGGAGTACAGTCACAAGTGGAGTACCACAAGGATCTGTTCTGGGGCCGTTGCTGTTTGTCATTTTTATCAATGACCTAGAGGAAGGCACAGAAGGGTGGGTGAGTAAATTTGCAGATGATACTAAAGTCGGTGGTGTTGTCGATAGTGTGGAAGGATGTAGCAGGTTACAGAGGGATATAGATAAGCTGCAGAGCTGGGCTGAGAGGTGGCAAATGGAGTTTAATGTAGAGAAGTGTGAGGTGATTCACTTTGGAAGGAATAACAGGAATGCGGAATATTTGGCTAATGGTAAAGTTCTTGAAAGTGTGGCTGAGCAGAGGGATCTAGGTGTCCATGTACATAGATCCCTGAAAGTTGCCACCCAGGTTGATAGGGTTGTGAAGAAGGCCTATGGAGTGTTGGCCTTTATTGGTAGAGGGATTGAGTTCCGGAGTCGGGAGGTCATGTTGCAGCTGTACAGAACTCTGGTCCGGCCGCATTTGGAGTATTGCGTACAGTTCTGGTCACCGCATTATAGGAAGGATGTGGAGGCTTTGGAGCGGGTGCAGAGGAGATTTACCAGGATGTTGCCTGGTATGGAGGGAAAATCTTATGAGGAAAGGCTGACGGACTTGAGGTTGTTTTCGTTGGAGAGAAGAAGGTTAAGAGGAGACTTAATAGAGGCATACAAAATGATCAGGGGGTTGGATAGGGTGGACAGTGAGAGCCTTCTCCCGCGGATGGATATGGCTGGCACGAGGGGACATAACTTTAAACTGAGGGGTAATAGATATAGGACAGAGGTCAGAGGTAGGTTCTTTACGCAAAGAGTAGTGAGGCCGTGGAATGCCCTACCTGCTACAGTAGTGAACTCGCCAACATTGAGGGCATTTAAAAGTTTATTGGATAAACATATGGATGATAATGGCATAGTGTAGGTTAGATGGCTTTTGTTTCGGTGCAACATCGTGGGCCGAAGGGCCTGTACTGCGCTGTATTGTTCTATGTTCTATGTTCTATGTTCTAAATTTCTGGAGTGTGTACAGGATGGTTTTCAGGACCAATACATTGAGGAACCAACAAGGGAACAGGACATCTTGGACTGGGTGTTGTGTAATGAGAAAGGTTTAGTTGTCAACCTAGTTGTGAGAGAACCCTGGGGGATGAGTGACCATAATATGATGGAATTCTTTATCATGGTGGAGAGTGAGGTAGTTGATTCTAAGACTAGATGGTGACGTTGTCCAGGTACGGGAAAGTGGCCCGCAGCCCATACTGGTCAACCATTCAGTCCATCTGCCGTTGGAAGACCGAGACCCCATTGGTGACGCCGAAGGGAACCCTAAGGAAATGGTAAAGGCGCCATCAGCTTCAAACGCAGTGTATGGGCGGTTCGCCTTACGGATGGGAAGCTGGTGGTAGGCAGATTTCAGGTCCACTGTCGAGAAGACCCGGTACTGTGCAATCTGATTGACCATATCAGATACGCGTGGGAGGGGGTACGCGTCGAACTGCGTGTACCGATTGATGGTCTGACTGTAGTCAACGACAGTCCTGTTTTTCTCCCCAGTTTTCACCACTACCACTTGGGCTCTCCAGGGACTGTTGCTGGCCTTGATGATATCTTCCTGCAGCAGCCGCTGGACCTCAGAGCTGATAAAGGTCCTGTCCTGGGCGCTGTACCGTCTGCTCCTGGTGGCGACGGGTTTGCAATCCGGGGTGAGGTTTGCAAACAGGGAAGACGGGTCGACCTTAAGGGTCGCGAGTCCGCAAACAGTAAGGGATGGTAGGGGCCCGCCAAATTTCAGGGTTAGGCACTGTAGGTTGCACTGGACGTCCAGGCTGAGTAGCAAGACAGTGAAATGTCCCTTCTTGCCACAGGCCTGGCAGAGCGCGCTCCGCGCCGGGCAGCACTGCCGGGGGTGTTTTGTCTGTCCACAGAAGTGGCACTTGGGTCCCACGGGGTTGGTTGGCTGCCACGCGGCGCAGGCGTGGGGTTGGCTGAGGGCGGTCGCTGATGGGGTCCACGATGGGGTGGCCGCTCGCGGGGTCCACGATGCACGGGGGGGGGGCCGTGCGGTCGGGGCATAAGCTTGTAGGTTGCATGAGGCGACCGTGAGCGAGAGCGCTAGTTTCTTGGTCACCACGAGGTCAAACGTGGCCCCTTCTAAGAGGCGCTGGCAGATGTAGTCAAACCCTATGCCCGTAACGAACACGTCTCTCATTAGCAGGTTCGAATGTTCAGTGGCCGAAACGGCCTGGCAGTCACAGTCTCTCACCAGGGCGAGCAGGGCATGCCAGAAATCTTCCACAGACACACCAGGAAGTTGCTGCCGCGTGGATAGGAGGTGCCTGGCGTAGATCTTGTTGGTCTGCTGAGAGTAATTCTCCTTCAGTAGCCATGGCCTCTGCGTAAGTAGGCGCGTCCTGGACAAGGGGAAAAACATTGGAGCTCAGCCGTGTGTACAGAATCTGGAGCTTCTGTGCTTCTGAGATTGGGTCTGTCGCAGATTCGATGTATGCTTCAAAGCAAGCTAGCCAATGCTGGAAGTCCTTTTTGGCGTTGTCTGCTTGAGGATGCAGCTGCAGGCGATCAGGCTTGATGCGGAGATCCATCTCTGAAAAATCTCTGTGTAATAAATTGATGCACTATCAATTATGACGAGACGAGAGTAGAATGTAATCGAGACTTTATTACACAGAGATGTGTGGCCTCCTACAGCAGCTTACGAATTGTCTGCTGTTCGGAGAGCACACACATTTATACTCCGCCTACTGGGCGTAGCCAGCATGCAGGGATCTACCCCCGTACCTGTAGTGCAGGGGCCTTACCGTAATACCCATATATACAATATGATACAACAGTGGTGATTACCACAGTACCAGAGGTTCTGAGAAACACAAATTTGGTGAGGAGCTGAAGGAAGTCAGTCGTTGTAGAGAAATAGTTTTAGGGAAAAGAGTACCCAATTCTTTATTTTCCAAGGGGCAATTTAGCGTGGCCAATTCAACTACTCTGCACCTCTTTGGGTTGTGGGGGTGAGACCCACGCAGACATGGGCAGAATGTGCAAACTCCACACAGACAGTGACCCGGGGCTGGGATCAAACCCGGGTCCACAGCACCTTGAGGCAGCAGAACTAACTAGTGTGCCACCATGCAGCCCTGGTTTTAGGGAAACTAATAGGATTGAAAGCGGATAAATCACCAGGGCCCGATAATCTTCATCCCAGAGTACTTAAGGAAGTAGCCCTAGAAATAGTAGATCCATTGGCAGTCATTTTCCAAATTTCTTTGGACTCTGTAATGGCTCCTACAGATTGGAGGGTAGCTAATATAACCCCGCTATTCAAAAACGGGAGGTCAAGAGAAAACAGGGAACTATAGACCAGTGAGCCTAACGTCAGTAGTAAAGGAGTTGCTCGAGTCGATAATCAAGAATTTCACAGCACAGCTAATGGAAAGCAGTGGTATAAGCAGACAATGTCAGCATGGATTTGTGAAGGGGAAATCATGCCAGACAAATCTTTCGGAATTCTTTGAAGATGTAACTAGTAAAGTTGATCAGGGAGACCTGGTGGATATGGTTTATTTAGGCTTTCAGAAGGCTTTCAACAAGGTCTCACGTAGCAGATTGCTATGTAAAGCTAAAGTGCATGGGATTGCGGGTAGTGTCTTGAGATAGAAAGCTGGTTACCAGATAGGAAGCAAAATGTTGGAATAAATTAGTCTTTTTCCAATTGGCAGGCAGTGACCAGTGGGGTATCGCATGAATCTGTGCTGGGACGCCAACTGTTCAATCATTTGGACAAGGGAACTAAATATAGTATTTCCAAATTTGCAGGTGATACAAAGTTGGGTGGAAGGGTGAACTGTGAGGAGGATGCAGAGATTCTTCAGCCGGATTTGGACAGGCTGAGTGAGTGGGCGTATGCATGGGAGATGCAGGATAGCGTGGATAAATGTAAGTTATCCACTTTGGCAGCAAAAATAGGAAGGCAGATTATTATTTGAATGGGTGTAAATTGAAAGAGGTGGATACTCAGCGAGACCTTGGTTTCCTTGTGCATCCGTCGTAGAAAGTAGTGCGTAGGTACAGCAGGCAGTAAAGAAGGTAAATTGTATGTTGGCCTTCATAGCGAGAGGATTTGAGTATTGGAATAGAGATGGTTCACTACAATTGTATAGGGCCACTAGTGTAGTTTTGGTGTCCTTATCTGAGGAAGGATATTCTTGCTGTGGAGGGAGTTCAGTGAAGGTTTACCAGGCTGATTCCTGGGATTGGCGGGACTGTCATCAGGAGAGACTAAATCAGTTAGGATTATATTCATTGGAGTTTAGAAGAGTGAAGGGGATGATAGAAACTTTAAAAATTCTAACAGGATTAGACAGGGTATTCAGAAAGAATGTTCCCGATGGTGGGGGAGTCCAGAACCTGGGTTATTAGTTTGAGGATAAGGGGTAAAACTTTTAGGACTGAAGTGAGGAGAAATGTTTTCACCCAGAGAGTGGTGAGTCTGTGGAATTCCCTACCACAGAAAGTAGTTGAGACGAAAACATTGTGTAATTTCAAGAAGGAATTAGAAATAGCTCTTGGGGCTTAAGGGATAGGGGGGGGGACATGGGATCAGGGTATTGAACTCGAGGATCAGCCATGATCATAACGAAGGGCGGAGCAGGCTGGAAGGGCCGAATGGCCTCTTGCTGCTTCGATTTTCTATATATGTTTCTATGTATAATAACCAAGTAATCTGTTTTAGTGATGATGGATAAATATTGGCCAGGACACGGGGGAAGAACTATCCTGCTGTACTTCAACTAGTGCCAGAGGATGTTTCAAATTCCTGAGAGGGCCTTGTTGCTCTTTTGAGCCTTAGTTTTATTAGCTCTGATTATGTCACCTTTGCTCACGAGTCGCCAGGTATCTTTCTGATACCGCCACGTGGTTCAAGCTCGAGTTATGATTAATAAGACAGCACACTGCTTAGTAAGATTGAAATCAACGGTCATTTATTATGTACAGCAATGAATACTTCCACAATAATCCTACTTTCTATATCAAAACTTACCACTACTGGCCAATACTTAACTTTAGGAATGGCCCACCAGGTCAGGGAAACAAATGGTTTATCGAATTGGGTCTGGCCTGCGGGATTCAAAAGGCTGATACAGGTCGATGGCTAGGAAGTCTCTATCGGGTAGCGATCGCTGGAGTCAGAAGTACTGTTTCTGGTCGATGTTCTTGCGAAGATTGCGAGCAGGAGAAGAAGGGAGAGAGAGAGAGATCTGAACTTGGCCCCTCAATTTATAGGGCCCAGGGGCTTCCCGCCTCTCGGGGCGGCCCTTGACCCTGAGTCCCAAGTGATTGGACTTGTTCCCAATCACTGGGTTCGATATGCTCCAATAATGGGGCGATTCTTTGATCGGGGGGTGGTCGTTCACCTTTCTTTGTTTCGGCCACTGCTGGCGCCGAGAGGTCTGGATCGGCATTCAATTGCTAATATGTTGCAATTGTTCCCGGGGATAGCCGATTAAACTGCAGATGTCTGTGTTGATGTGCTGCTAATAGTCGTAGGTATCGATCTGGGCCGACTTCCCCAGAGCCGAATACGCTATTCTGTCTGCAGCTGTCCGTTTGTGTCCTGTTGGCTGCTTTTCCCATCAGCCTTTTCGGTTAGCCACTTTATATCGGGTTTTGGCCAAATTAATAGGGAATCAGCCATTTTAGGTGGCTACAGCCTGAATACCAAACAATACTATCAGCATTCATCCCTATAACTCCCATGAAACTGACAGCAGTTTCTGCACACATGCAGTTAAAAGTAGAAATCCGGAAGTTGCTGTCAGTGATTCGATGTTTCTCCATAGGGTATATCGTTGAAGTTCCAACAGACTAGAACTTGCCCATATCCGACACACATTGCTGTAAAACTAATTGAAAAGATTACGCCTTGAAGAATAATGTGTAACTGTGTTTCTAACAATCGGCGGGATTCTCCGTTCCTGAGACTAAGTGTTGACGCAGGGACAGGATTCGTGGACTTTCACAACAGCAAAACTGGCGCCGCAGCTGGACCAATTCAACAACTGTCCAGGGGCAAGCACCCCCACCATGTGGAACACAATCGATTCCAATGAGAAATGGGGCCGGATTTGCGATTGACACTCAGAAGGCTAACAGGCTGCAGCCGCATATACACACTACCCTCCCCACACCATCCCAGCAAACAAGATGGCAGCAAGACACGTGGCCCCACGCTTCACGGATGCCGAGCTGGAGACCCTCCTGGTTGCCATGGAGGAAAGATGGGCCACCCTGTACCCCGGCCCGGGAAGGAGGCTGCCAGTCATCGCCATTCACCATACCTGGGCACAGGTGGCAGAGGCAGTCAGCGCCACCAGGAACACCATCCGGTCCGGCCTGCTGTGCAGGAAAAAACTGCAGGGCTACCTCAGGGTGGCCAGGGTGAAGAGGCAACATTGTGCCCCTGGCATCAACCCCCATCCCACACAGCCATAACCCCATCCCCCACCAAGAGGTCAGCTGAACCCCCACCCTTCACCAAATGCCGGCACCCATACAGGCTGCCACTGAGGCCACCAGTACGCGCCCCCTGGTCTGCATGCAGCGGACTGTCTTTAACACTGTCATTTTCTGTCTGTCTGTCTCGCCCTCTCTCTTCCCCCCCCCCCCACAACCCAGGAGAAGGCCCCCCATAACTGCCGGGAGCGGGAGAAAACTGGAGGGGGTACGCCTGACCTGCGGCCCCTCACCACAGCAGAGCAGCGGGCCCTGGACGTGCTTGACGGCGCTGAGGAAAGGGAAGTTGCCAGGGTGGAGATCGGCCATGGGCGAGGAAGAGAGACGCCTCTTAGTTGTGGTTCCCCTTGACACATGTGTCAAACCCCCACCCCCCAGCACCATCCTCACCCCCACCCCATCACCTGCACACCACCCTGGCCCCCCCCTCACCCCCACACCACCCTCACCTCCCCCCCCCCCCCCCCCGGGCCCGCGGTCTAATCATGTGTCTTGTCTTGCAGATCTGCTGAATATGGCGTCGGTCCATCCAGTGTCACCCGCCCCCCAGCCAGTGCCACAACCCGAGCCCCCACAGTGTTCTGACCAGCGACGAGGACACAGAGCCACTATGCCTATGACCCAAAACGCCCCGGAGCTCGTGTTCAGGAATGACACTGATTTCCCATCACAGCTGACTCCTACACACTCCAGCATCCCAGAGACACTCACCTCAGTTAGTCACTTTAGTGACGAGGCTCCTGGGACACCCTCTGATGCGCACCTCACAGCTGCTCCGGTACATGAGGTGGAGGTAGTAACTCCCAAGGGGGTGGACGGTCGGAGGGTAGGCCAACCCCAGGGACTAGCTCCCATCCGGACTGGTTTTGGGCTTCTGAAACGGACAGTCCCATCTCTAGTGGCGATGCAGTCGCAGAGGGGTTTTTGGCGAGCATCCAACACCTGCAGGTGTAGTTGGAGGAGTCCAACTGCATGCAGTAGAAGAGGTGGTGCCAACCATGCGTGGCCCCCAGGCCAACATTGCACGGGTGGCATCCGTGGTGGAAGCCTTGAGGCATTTGTGGTATGGATCAGCACGTCCAAGAGCTCGGCACCCTGCAGGCCCTGGCCGAGGCCCAGGACAGGGCTGCCCTCTCACAGGCAACCATGTGCCAGAGCCACCTGGACATTGCAGCGGTACTTCTGAGCGTGGGCCAGTCACAGTGGGCCATGGGTGAGAATGTCGGCAGCATTGCCCGGGCATTGGCTGGCATGGCGCAGACACACATGGAGGTGGCCCAGACCCAGAGGAAGATGGCACAGTCACTGGCTGATGTGGCACAGACCCTCAGGTTGATGGCATAGTCACAGCGTGATGTGGCGCAGTCGCAGACGGAGATGGTCCACTCCCTGTGCTCCATTGCCACAAGCATTAGGACCCTGGTTGAGACCAGAACAGGCCTCCCGGACTGGCAGCGGCAAGTGGCGGGGGTGCCTCAGGAGATAGCTCCGCCCCCCCCCCCAATTCCACGGTGTAGCCCAGGGGCCGGCCCAAGGGAGGAGGAGATGATGGGGCCCCTGCTGGTGACTCCCGCAGGGAAGGTGCTGGAACATTGCAGCACCTCGGACTCCACCCCACTTCCTGTCCCTGGCGGATCTGCTGGGCAGTGGGCAGAACAGGGCGGCACCACGCCACCCAGGACACCTGAGCAGCACCCAGGCCATCCAGGCAACGGCCACCAATGGGGACCTAGGTCCCATGGTGGGAATCGCAGCAGGCCGCCTCCACTCCTGATACCCTGATATATTGTCTGAGGATCCACCTTGGCGCAGCGTGAGGGCCCGTAAGGCCAGAAAGAGACAACAGTTAAGTTAGTACAGGTGCAGGGCACAGTGTAGTGATAGTTGCTCGGGCACGTATATATATATAGGTTCACATTAGACATTTGTCTGCAACATTACAACCTGCCTCTGTGTTCTGTCAGATGGGTGTGAGGGGTGGGCTGGTCTGAGCTGGCCAGACAGGGGGTGGGGTGCGGGGGGGAGGGGTGAGCCTTCCTCCTCCCCGACCATGCCCACCACCCCACCCCACCCCACCTCAGGAGTCCGATGGCACCGTGTGATGGAACGGCCAGCTCGCATGCAAGGATCACTCAGGTGGACGATGGGAAGTACTAACGTGGGCAAGAGTCAGACATTGTCTAACGATGCGGAGCACCAGAGCTCATCGCAGAGTGGGTTGTCATCATCCTCCATCCCATGGATCAGACCCGATGTTACCGCCAACCCAGGGCCCCACCCCCATAGTGCGGCAGGTAAGTATCACTAAGGGGCTGGAGGAGGTGAGGGGGTGGGATGCGATGTCCGTGCCCCTGGCCAGTCCCCACCCCCCACCCCTAGTCGGTGAACCTGGAGACGATCAGAGCATCCCGTGCACGTTGGCCCTGGCGCACTCGTCGTGCGGCCTCCCGTGCCTGTCTGGCCCCCGTGTTCTGCCCATCCTCACCCACTCCCGCATCCGCCGCTTTGGAGGAGGCCTGCCATTCATCCTCCTCCTCCAGCACGTCGCCCCTCTGCTGCACGATATTGTGGAAGAAGCAGCAGGCTGTCTATAGGGGCGAACGGCTGACATGTTAGCATGGTGCGAACCCCCATGTCCAACCAGGTCCAACGGGCTACATGGTAACCCCTGTTAGCACTGCAGTCTCTGCCATTGCATGTTTCCCCCATCCCTGGCCCCGTTAGTGCCTTGCACCGAGGGGGTCTTTGGCCCTGGAACCTGTCCCTGCTGCCAGAGGTACCGTCAGCTGGCACTGCCCTTGCCAGCTGTACACTCCACCTGTCCTGTGCCCCCGTAGGGGCTACAGTAGTCCATGAATGCGTTGACTGTTGCCTTGCCGGCGAGTGGCAGCTGGGTAGGAGGGGTACGGCGGAGGGTGGGTTGGAGTGGTGGGGGCACCCATACGGCCGGTGTCACTCTGTAGACCCAAGGCCAAGGTGGGTGGTCAATGGGGTACGCAGCAAGATGGCTGCCTTGCAAGCTGCGGCAATGGCAGTCTGAGCCTGGACCCTAGCCCAGTCCTGCAGGGGGTCACCCCGGCCACATGGCCAGTTCCCCCGTCACATTCCTCCCTGCCCCAACCCCAGCCCAGCCAGTGGTCCAACCCAGCATCCCACAGTCGGGCCCCTCCTTGTCCTACCTCCTCTCTCTCCCTCATCAGCCATGGCGCCAGTTTCATGATTTTTAAAGGGACGAGTGAAACTCGCCATCGGGAATTCGCTCCAGTGGAGATGGAGAATCGCGGATACCCTGGAGAATACCGGGTCGAGCCCGTTAATGATATTCCAACAGCGTTTACTGTTTGTGCGTTCTGAAATGCATTGACGCCGCTATCAAGGCGACGGAGAATTGGGATTTGATGAGAATTCGACGACCATCACGATTTCGGCGACGGAACCGTTTCCCGGTCCGGTGTAGGCCAACGGAGAATCTCATCCAATGTCTTTGATTACAGCTCGAAAACCTTCCTGACGCTGGAAAACGTTTTAAAATTTGTGAAATGCTAAATTCCTTCATTATGATGAAATAATATTTTTTAAAGTTTGTTTTTGGTTTTTCAGATTCTACTGCAATCCCACATGTGTGTCCCAATCATTTATTTTTCTCTCTGTAATCAGTACATTTTGCTTCCTGGTTTGCTGTCTGTGAGAATATTTCAGTTTGATTGGCTGCTTACCCAGATTGATGATATCACTGTTACTGGAAATCCCCTTGATTTGACTCCGGTTACAAACCAATGTTAAGAAAAGGGAAATCAACATCACAAAGAGCACTGATTTTTGTGGGCAGTTTTCAAGATCAGGCGAGCACCATTGCTAATTGCGCAACCTGCCCATTGTTTAGGTGATGTGATTGAGAGATAAATATCATCCAGAACACCAGGGAGAACTCTCCCACTCTTCTACAAAATAGTGCCACAGTTTATGTCCACCAGAGAAGACAGATTTGAAAAAATGCACCTCTGACAGCGCAGCACTCCCTCAGTACTTACTGCACTGCAGTGTCAACCTGAATGATGGTGTAAGACCTGAACCCAATGACATCTGACTCAAAAGTTGAGAGTGCCTCTGTCATCACGGTAATTTAACTCATTCTGTCCGGATTATTAATCCAGTAATTTAACCATTATACTACCATCCCCTCTGTGCCAATTTTGTTTCCTGATGATCAAAACCAGGTAGTCCCAGTAATTCCATTCAGGAATATTTTACAAGAGCTGAAGCTGTTTAGATTAGAGTTTTCTGGGGATATATTTTTCAATTTAGGACAGCTTCTGAGGTGATAAGGAATACAGAGCAGTTGTAAAGAAAATAATTTTTTTTTAAAAAGAGTTTCAACTAAACATCATAGCGTGGGCGGCAACATTAACTTGACTGACAGCCCAGAACCTTTGGGTGTTTCACTCTGTCAGCTGTCTCCAAGCTGGTTTATTGCGTGAGGAATTTTACTGCTGCAAGCACAGCTCTCTCTCTCGTTCCCCCTCTCGCTCTCTCCTTTTCCCTCACTCCCTCTCCCTCTCTCCTCCCTCTCTCTTGCTCTCGCTCCCACATTCTCTCTCCCTCACTCTTACTCTGTCCATCTCTTCCTCTCTTACTCACTCATTCTCTGTGTTTCAATTATATTGTAACTTTGAAGTGCTTTATGGATCTGTTCTCCCTCATGCCCCTGCCACTGATTTATTTTCCTCTTTCAGGTTGCACTTCACTGTTTCGTTGAGGACCTTTTTAGGGGCATCTGGAGTATGCCAAATAACAAAGCACCTCTGGCCATTAGGCACATCTTTGACATCTTACATGCTCAGGCCAACAATAAGAAGATCACTGATCCCGATGTGTTACATATATGGAAGACAAACAGGTACTGAATATCACACAATCTGTCAGTTTAGCAAGTGGAGATGCGGTTCACTTTCCCCAATGCAATGCTCCTCCCCCTCCCCTGCCCCAATAGGAAATATTTTGAAAGTAATGTAGTCATGCCAAATTTCACTACCCTGTGCACAGTCAGTGATAACATTGTCATTGTGAAACAAGTATTTGGGTTCAATTCCGGCCTCGGGTGACTGCCTGTGTGGAGTTTGCACGTTCTCCCCATGTCTGCGTGCGTTGCCTCCGGGTGCAGCGGTTTCTTCCCACAGTCCAAAATGGGCCTAGGTACGGTGCTGTTTCAGAGGGTTGGTTCAGACTGATGGGCCAAATGGCCTCCTTCTGCACTGTAGGGATTCTATGGGAAATAAAGCACTGAGCAGGGCTCAAAACTGGAACTATATGGTTCAGCTATTTGGTCCAGTCATTGGATCATCACTAATGTTTTACTACACATTTCTCCGTTCACCATTTAGAAAATAGCCAATGTGATCAGGGGCTGGATTCTCCAATAATGGGGCTATGTCCCCACGCCAGTGTAAAAGTGCTGGCGTTTCACTCTGGACTTTCCTTAAGTCCTGAGTGATTCTCTCATTGGCAGGGGGCTGGCAGGGCGCCGGATGGTTCTCGCAGCTCTGGCTGCGAATACGGGGCACCGCACTTCCGGTCAGGATTCCATGCATGCGCATGGGGCAGCTGCCACCGAGCGACAGGGCGGACTCGCACCGCGGACCGTGATGGAAGAAGTAGGCCCCCCCGAGATCACGCACGCCCGCAGATCGTGCCTCCTGATCGCTTGCGTGTCCGTCCATGAGGACCCCCCCCCCCCCGGTGAACGATCCCCCCGCCCCCACCAGGGTGGTCGCAGACAGAGTCCGCAGCTGCCACCAGATGACCAATGGGTGGTTAGAACCACGCCTTCGGGAACTCGGCCAGTTTCACGCGGGGGGGGGGGGCCTCTGTCAATGGACAGGGACCGGAGAATCGCGGGAGCGGCGCCGGTCCGAATTTCCGGGGTGACAACCATTCTCCGCCCCCTGCGCCGAACGCAATTCCGGCTCAGGGAATCCAGCCCCAGATCTTTATGTTCACACTCACCATCTTGAGACGAGGACAAGAGGATTATAACCCACTCTAGGCTTCAGGGTCTTCATGGGAGGCACGTTAGCACAGTGGTTAGCACTGTTGCAATGGCAGAAAGTCTCCTTAATAAAATCAACACAAAGTGTTATTCACGAGATATAAATGAGGAAAGGATGACTGTAGACTATTTGTGGGAATTGTTCTATTTGTGGCACGGTAGCACAGTGGTTAGCACTGTTGCTTCACAGCACCAGGGACCCGGGTTCGATTCCCGGCTTGGGTCACTGCGGAGTCTGCACGTTCTCCCTGTGTCCGCGTGGGTTTTCTCCGGATGCTCTGGTTTCCTCCCACAAGTCCCGAAAGATGTGCTGTTAGGTGAATTGGACATTGTGAATTCTCCCTCAGTGTACCCAAACAGACGCCGGAGTGTGGCAACTAGGGGATTTTCACAGTAACTTCATTGCAGTGTTAATAATGTGAGCCTGCTTGTGACACTAATAAAGATTATTATTATTGAACACCACATCCAGTGCTGAAGGAAGTTCAATACGGTTACATCTGTTGAGGGGGTTGGCTGGTGTGTGTTGCCTCACTTGGGATTGAGCAGCCCCATAGAAGATACTGGAGGTTCAATATCGATAAAAGCAACATGGTAGCATTCTGCCAGGCCCACTGTTCCTTCATACTCATTGACAATCTTCCATTATTTGGGTAACCAGTTCATTGCAGCTGTATTTAAAGGTGGCATGGGAAGCTAATCAGTCAGCCTTGTATTCATTGTGGAAGATGGATTTCTTTGTGAATTTGGAAAAGGTCCAGCTGTTGAGGGTGGAGAACCTGAACTGGGGAGACAACAGGAACGCACGGCAGGGTAGAACTGAACAACAGATTTATTACGGTATACACAAAATAACAAAACTATCACTCCTCTCCCCAAAGTGCCAATCTCCTTGACCTGCACCCAGGCCAGGGATTTTATCATAGAATTTACAGTGCAGAAGGAGGCCATTCGGCCCATCGAGCATGCACCAGCCCTTGGAAAGAGCACCCTACTTAAGCCCATGCCTCCATCCTATCCCCATAGCCCAGTAACCCCACCTAACCTTTCGGACACTAAGGGGCAAATTAGCATGGCCAATCCACCTAACCTGCACATCTTTGGACTGTGGGAGGAAACCGGAGCACCCGGAGGAAACCCACGCAGACACGGGGAGACCGTGCAGACTCCGCACAGAGTGACCCAAGCCGGGAATCGAACCTGGGACCCTGGAGCTGTGAAGCAACAGTATTAACCACTGTGCTACCGTGCCGGTATGGGGTTTATGTGGGGAAACCCTGCCCACAATTACCAGGGGATTTCATACTCAGCTGTGTATGGGGGGAATCCTTTGGAGCACAGTCCTTGGCCCCCTAACAGGTTGTAACACGGGGAAAACCAGCTCAAAGCTGAATACACATCGTTGTGCAATGATTGCAGTTTAACCTTGTCTATTCAGCCATAGAGTTCTACTTTCTACAAAGAAAGGTTAACCCTATCCTCCTCTTTGCACAGACACAGCTGACCCTGCTGCGTGTTTCCAGCATTTTGTTTCTAGTTCTTGCTTACTTTTTTTTTAATATAGTGCACTTATGCGTGGAGGCTGAATGTTTTGTAATCTATTGTGGACATTCTCTTGCAATTATCTGAATGTACTCCAATCCCTTGGTTCACCCTCTGGCCTGGTGACACATGGAGCTCTCTGATCATTTTATGTTTGTGCTTATATTATTCCTTCCCATTATTTCCCCTTTGGCCAAAAACAATGCAGGGAGTGGTTGAAAACAAGTTGTATGCAACAAAGATGGAGTACATCAAGTGTCCAAATGACACAGATTTATTAAAATGAGGACTTGCATCTTTCCAAGATTACAGCAGTGACTGTATTTCAGAGTTCATTCATCGGGTCTACAACACATTGAAACACCTGATGGTTGTGAAAGGCACTATATAAATGCAAGTCTTTGTTACCATCACACTCTCAAGACTGTCCCACAGTGTTCTACTGCCAATTAACTACTTTTGAGGTGTATTTGCCGTTGTAATGTAGGAAACTGACAGCCAATTAGTGCACAGCAAGCTCCCACAAACAGCAATGGGATGCAATATGTTTAGCCGTGTTGGTTGAGGAATCGATATTGGCCAGAACATGGGAAGAACAACTTTGCTTTTTTTTCAAATCGTGCCATGGGACCTTTCATGGCCACTTGAAAGGATAAGACGAGGTCTCAGTTCAATTTCTTACCTGTAAGACAGGTGGTCAGTGAAATAAGTTTTCATCTTCATCACATGGGCAGCTATTCTGACAGATCAAAACAATATGATATATGATGGAAAGATAGGTTCTAAGCAGGTAAACGATTAGATCCGTCAAATTACCAGGTGGAGAAGTGGATCGCTTACCCAACCTCAGACCCCCGCCCCTCAGAAGGAAATGTCTTGTCGGTAATGTTGTGATGCCAAATTTCTCTACCCTGTGTACAGTCAGTGATAACATTGTTACCGTGAAACAGCACAGAGCAGGGCTCAAAACTGGAATTGTGACCAATCAGTATGATACAGCTATTCGGATCCAGTCACTGGATCTCATGGAAAATGAATGATTCCAGGAGCACCTCAATGTGCTGATATTTGATAATGACACTGTCAGATTTTAATATTCTTCTTCTTTGTTCACCAGCCTTCCTCTGCGTTTTTGGATAAACATCATTAAAAATCCTCAATTTGTGTTTGATATGGAGAAGACCCCACACTTGGATGGCTGCCTCTCTGTCATTGCACAGACCTTCATGGATTCCTTCTCCTTAGCATCACATCAGCTTGGGAAGGTAATTATATTAGAGCTGACTAACCAATCGGTGGGGGGCACAATCTCTGTGCTGCTTCCACCGCATTACTCCCCTGTCCGTTACACCCTCTTCCCCTTACACCCCCCTGCCCATTACATCCCCACCTCATTAAATCCCTGCCCGTTATACTCCCGCCCTATTCCACCCCTGTCCGTTCCACCTCCGCCTCGTTACATCCCTGACCGTTATGCCCTCTGTGAATTATATCCCTGATTGTTACACCTCCTGCCCACTACACCCCTCCCCTTTGCATCCCTCCCCTTACACCCCACCCCATACAACCCCTACTCATTCCATCCCCGTGTGTTACACCCCACCCCTTAACAGTCCCAGCCCATTCCACCCCTGTTCGTTACACCCCTGCTTATTACACCCCGTCCCCTTACACCGCACGTCACTCCACTCCTGTTGATTATACACCCTGGACGAGTTTCTCCGTCCCGCCACTCCAGATTTCTGGTGCAGCAAACCATCGGATGCTCCGTTTCGCCTGCTGGTCAATGGGGTTCCGCATTGTGGGGCAGCCCCATGCCATCGGGAAACACCGGGCTGCCAACAAAACTGAGAATCCCGACGGCGGAGAATTCAGCCTCCTGTCTGTCCGTTATACCCCCTGTCTGTCTGTTATACCCCCTGTCTGTCCGTTATACCCCCTGTCTGTCTGTTATACCCCCTGTCTGTCCGTTATACCCCCTGTCTGTCCGTTAAACCCCCTGTCTGTCCGTTATACCCTGTCTGTCCCTTATACCCCCTGTCTGTCCGTTATACCCTGTCTGTCTGTTATACCCTGTCTGTCCGTTATACTCCCTGTCTGTTTGTTATACCCTGTCTGTCCGTTATACTCCCTGTCTGTCTGTTATACCCTGTCTGTCTGTTATACCCCCTGTCTGTCCGTTATACCCTGTCTGTCCGTTATACCCTGTCTGTCCGTTATACTCCCTGTCTGTCTGTTATACCCTGTCTGTCCGTTATACCCCCTGTCTGTCCGTTATACTCCCTGTCTGTCTGTTATACCCTGTCTGTCTGTTATACCCCTGTCTGTCTGTTATACCCTGTCTGTCTGTTATACCCTGTCTGTCTGTTATACCCCTGTCTGTCCGTTATACCCTGTCTGTCCGTTATACCCTGTCTGTCTGTTATACCCTGTCTGTCCGTTATACTCCCTGTCTGTCTGTTATACCCTGTCTGTCTGTTATACCCCCTGTCTGTCCGTTATACCCTGTCTGTCCGTTATACCCTGTCTGTCTGTTATACCCCCTGTCTGTCTGTTATACCCTGTCTGTCCGTTATACCCCCTGTCTGTCCGTTATACCCTGTCTGTCTGTTATACCCCCTGTCTGTCCGTTATACCCTGTCTGTCTGTTATACCCCCTGTCTGTCCGTTATACCCTGTCTGTCCGTTATACCCTGTCTGTCCGTTATACCCCGTCTGTCTGTTATACCCCCTGTCTGTCTGTTATACCCTGTCTGTCCGTTATACCCTGTCTGTCCGTTATACCCTGTCTGTCTGTTATACCCTGTCTGTCCGTTATACCCTGTCTGTCTGTTATACCCTGTCTGTCTGTTATACCCTGTCTGTCTGTTATACCCCCTGTCTGTCCGTTATACCCTGTCTGTCCGTTATACCCTGTCTGTCTGTTATACCCTGTCTGTCCGTTATACCCTGTCTGTCCGTTATACCCTGTCTGTCTGTTATACCCTGTCTGTCCGTTATACCCTGTCTGTCTGTTATACCCCCTGTCTGTCCGTTATACCCTGTCTGTCTGTTATACCCCCTGTCTGTCCGTTATACCCTGTCTGTCCGTTATACCCTGTCTGTCTGTTATACCCTGTCTGTCTGTTATACCCCCTGTCTGTCCGTTATACCCTGTCTGTCCGTTATACCCTGTCTGTCTGTTATACCCCCTGTCTGTCCGTTATACCCTGTCTGTCTGTTATACCCCCTGTCTGTCCGTTATACCCTGTCTGTCCGTTATACCCTGTCTGTCTGTTATACCCTGTCTGTCCGTTATACCCTGTCTGTCCGTTATACCCTGTCTGTCTGTTATACCCTGTCTGTCTGTTATACCCTGTCTGTCTGTTATACCCCCTGTCTGTCCGTTATACCCTGTCTGTCCGTTATACCCTGTCTGTCTGTTATACCCCCTGTCTGTCCGTTATACCCTGTCTGTCTGTTATACCCCCTGTCTGTCCGTTATACCCTGTCTGTCCGTTATACCCTGTCTGTCCGTTATACCCTGTCTGTCCGTTATACCCCCTGTCTGTCCGTTATACCCTGTCTGTCTGTTATACCCCCTGTCTGTCCGTTATACCCTGTCTGTCCGTTATACCCCCTGTCTGTCCGTTATACCCTGTCTGTCTGTTATACCCCCTGTCTGTCCGTTATACCCTGTCTGTCTGTTATACCCCCTGTCTGTCCGTTATACCCTGTCTGTCCGTTATACCCCCTGTCTGTCCGTTATACCCTGTCTGTCTGTTATACCCCTGTCTGTCCGTTATACCCTGTCTGTCCGTTATACCCTCTGTCTGTCCGTTATACCCTGTCTGTCTGTTATACCCTGTCTGTCCGTTATACCCTGTCTGTCCGTTATACCCTGTCTGTCCGTTATACCCCCTGTCTGTCCGTTATACCCTGTCTGTCTGTTATACCCCCTGTCTGTCCGTTATACCCTGTCTGTCTGTTATACCCTGTCTGTCCGTTATACCCTGTCTGTCCGTTATACCCCCTGTCTGTCCGTTATACCCTGTCTGTCTGTTATACCCCCTGTCTGTCCGTTATACCCTGTCTGTCCGTTATACCCTCTGTCTGTCCGTTATACCCTGTCTGTCTGTTATACCCTGTCTGTCCGTTATACCCTGTCTGTCCGTTATACCCTGTCTGTCCGTTATACCCTGTCTGTCCGTTATACCCCCTGTCTGTCCGTTATACCCTGTCTGTCTGTTATACCCCCTGTCTGTCTGTTATACCCCCTGTCTGTCCGTTATACCCTGTCTGTCCGTTATACCCTGTCTGTCCGTTATACCCCCTGTCTGTCCGTTATACCCTGTCTGTCTGTTATACCCCCTGTCTGTCCGTTATACCCTGTCTGTCTGTTATACCCCTGTCTGTCTGTTATACCCTGTCTGTCTGTTATACCCTGTCTGTCCGTTATACCCCCTGTCTGTCCGTTATACCCTGTCTGTCCGTTATACCCTGTCTGTCCGTTATACCCTGTCTGTCTGTTATACCCTGTCTGTCCGTTATACCCTGTCTGTCCGTTATACCCTGTCTGTCCGTTATACCCCCTGTCTGTCCGTTATACCCTGTCTGTCTGTTATACCCCCTGTCTGTCCGTTATACCCTGTCTGTCTGTTATACCCCTGTCTGTCCGTTATACCCTGTCTGTCCGTTATACCCCCTGTCTGTCCGTTATACCCTGTCTGTCCGTTATACCCTGTCTGTCCGTTATACCCCCTGTCTGTCCGTTATACCCCCTGTCTGTCCGTTATACCCTGTCTGTCCGTTATACCCCCTGTCTGTCCGTTATACCCCCTGTCTGTCCGTTATACCCTGTCTGTCCGTTATACCCCCTGTCTGTCCGTTATACCCTGTCTGTCTGTTATACCCTGTCTGTCCGTTATACCCCCTGTCTGTCCGTTATACCCTGTCTGTCCGTTATACCCCCTGTCTGTCCGTTATACCCTGTCTGTCCGTTATACCCCCTGTCTGTCCGTTATACCCTGTCTGTCCGTTATACCCTGTCTGTCCGTTATACCCTGTCTGTCCGTTATACCCTGTCTGTCCGTTATACCCCCTGTCTGTCCGTTATACCCTGTCTGTCCGTTATACCCCCTGTCTGTCCGTTATACCCTGTCTGTCCGTTATACCCTGTCTGTCTGTTATACCCTGTCTGTCCGTTATACCCCCTGTCTGTCCGTTATACCCTGTCTGTCTGTTATACCCTGTCTGTCCGTTATACCCTGTCTGTCTGTTATACCCTGTCTGTCCGTTATACCCTGTCTGTCCGTTATACCCCCTGTCTGTCCGTTATACCCTGTCTGTCCGTTATACCCTGTCTGTCTGTTATACCCTGTCTGTCCGTTATACCCTGTCTGTCCGTTATACCCCCTGTCTGTCCGTTATACCCTGTCTGTCCGTTATACCCCTGTCTGTCCGTTATACCCTGTCTGTCTGTTATACCCTGTCTGTCTGTTATACCCTGTCTGTCCGTTATACCCTGTCTGTCCGTTATACCCCCTGTCTGTCCGTTATACCCTGTCTGTCCGTTATACCCTGTCTGTCTGTTATACCCTGTCTGTCTGTTATACCCTGTCTGTCCGTTATACCCTGTCTGTCCGTTATACCCTGTCTGTCCGTTATACCCTGTCTGTCTGTTATACCCTGTCTGTCCGTTATACCCCCTGTCTGTCCGTTATACCCTGTCTGTCCGTTATACCCTGTCTGTCTGTTATACCCTGTCTGTCCGTTATACCCTGTCTGTCTGTTATACCCTGTCTGTCCGTTATACCCCCTGTCTGTCCGTTATACCCTGTCTGTCCGTTATACCCCCTGTCTGTCCGTTATACCCTGTCTGTCCGTTATACCCCCTGTCTGTCCGTTATACCCTGTCTGTCCGTTATACCCCCTGTCTGTCCGTTATACCCTGTCTGTCCGTTATACCCTGTCTGTCTGTTATACCCTGTCTGTCCGTTATACCCTGTCTGTCCGTTATACCCTGTCTGTCTGTTATACCCTGTCTGTCCGTTATACCCTGTCTGTCCGTTATACCCTGTCTGTCCGTTATATCCCCTGTCTGTCCGTTATACCCTGTCTGTCCGTTATACCCTGTCTGTCCGTTATACCCTGTCTGTCTGTTATACCCTGTCTGTCCGTTGTACCCTGTCTGTCCGTTATACCCTGTCTGTCCGTTATACCTGTCTGTCCGTTATACCCTGTCTGTCTGTTATACCCTGTCTGTCCGTTATACCCTGTCTGTCCGTTATACCCTGTCTGTCCGTTATACCCCCTGTCTGTCCGTTATACCCTGTCTGTCCGTTATACCCCCTGTCTGTCCGTTATACCCTGTCTGTCCGTTATACCCTGTCTGTCCGTTATACCCTGTCTGTCCGTTATACCCTGTCTGTCTGTTATACCCTGTCTGTCCGTTATACCCTGTCTGTCCGTTATACCCCCTGTCTGTCCGTTATACCCTGTCTGTCCGTTATACCCCCTGTCTGTCCGTTATACCCTGTCTGTCCGTTATACCCTGTCTGTCCGTTATACCCTGTCTGTCCGTTATACCCCTGTCTGTCCGCTTTACCCTGTCTGTCTGTTATACCCTGTCTGTCCGTTATACCCTGTCTGTCCGTTATACCCTGTCTGTCCGTTATACCCCCTGTCTGTCCGTTATACCCCCTGTCTGTCCGTTATACCCTGTCTGTCCGTTATACCCTGTCTGTCCGTTATACCCAGTCTGTCCGTTATACCCTGTCTGTCCGTTATACCCCCTGTCTGTCCGTTATACCCTGTCTGTCCGTTATACCCCCTGTCTGTCCGTTATACCCTGTCTGTCCGTTATACCCTGTCTGTCCGTTATACCCAGTCTGTCCGTTATACCCCCTGTCTGTCCGTTATACCCCCTGTCTGTCCGTTATACCCTGTCTGTCCGTTATACCCAGTCTGTCCGTTATACCCCCTGTCTGTCCGTTATACCCAGTCTGTCCGTTATACCCTGTCTGTCCGTTATACCCCCTGTCTGTCCGTTATACCCTGTCTGTCCGTTATACCCCTGTCTGTCCGTTATACCCCCTGTCTGTCCGTTATACCCTGTCTGTCCGTTATACCCCCTGTCTGTCCGTTATACCCTGTCTGTCCGTTATACCCAGTCTGTCCGTTATACCCTGTCTGTCCGTTATACCCTGTCTGTCCGTTATACCCCCTGTCTGTCCGTTATACCCCCTGTCTGTCCGTTATACCCTGTCTGTCCGTTATACCCTGTCTGTCCGTTATACCCAGTCTGTCTGTTATACCCTGTCTGTCCGTTATACCCTGTCTGTCCGTTATACCCTGTCTGTCCGTTATACCCCCTGTCTGTCCGTTATACCCTGTCTGTCCGTTATACCCTGTCTGTCCGTTATACCCTGTCTGTCCGTTATACCCCCTGTCTGTCCGTTATACCCTGTCTGTCCGTTATACCCTGTCTGTCCGTTATACCCCTGTCTGTCCGTTATACCCTGTCTGTCCGTTATACCCTGTCTGTCCGTTATACCCCCTGTCTGTCCGTTATACCCTGTCTGTCCGTTATACCCTGTCTGTCCCTTATACCCTGTCTGTCCGTTATACCCTGTCTGTCCGTTATACCCCCTGTCTGTCCGTTATACCCCCTGTCTGTCCGTTATACCCTGTCTGTCCGTTATACCCCCTGTCTGTCCGTTATACCCTGTCTGTCCGTTATACCCAGTCTGTCCGTTATACCCTGTCTGTCCGTTATACCCCCTGTCTGTCCGTTATACCCCCTGTCTGTCCGTTATACCCTGTCTGTCCGTTATACCCTGTCTGTCCGTTATACCCTGTCTGTCCGTTATACCCCCTGTCTGTCCGTTATACCCTGTCTGTCCGTTATACCCTGTCTGTCCGTTATACCCCCTGTCTGTCCGTTATACCCCCTGTCTGTCCGTTATACCCTGTCTGTCCGTTATACCCCCTGTCTGTCCGTTATACTCTGTCTGTCTGTTATACCCAGTCTGTCCGTTATACCCCTGTCTGTCCGTTATACCCTGTCTGTCCGTTATACCATGTCTGTCCGTTATACCCCCTGTCTGTCCGTTATACCCTGTCTGTCCGTTATACCCTGTCTGTCCGTTATACCCCCTGTCTGTCCGTTATACCCTGTCTGTCCGTTATAACCCCCTGTCTGTCCGTTATACCCTGTCTGTCCGTTATACCCTGTCTGTCCGTTATACCCCCTGTCTGTCCGTTATACCCCTGTCTGTCCGTTATACCCTTTCTGTCCGTTATACCCTGTCTGTCCGTTATACCCAGTCTGTCCGTTATACCCTGTCTGTCCGTTATACCCCTGTCTGTCCGTTATACCCTGTCTGTCCGTTATACCCCCTGTCTGTCCGTTATACCCTGTCTGTCCGTTATACCCTGTCTGTCCGTTATACCCAGTCTGTCCGTTATACCCCTGTCTGTCCGTTATACCCCCTGTCTCTCCGTTATACCCTGTCTGTCCGTTATACCCCCTGTCTGTCCGTTATACCCCCTGTCTGTCCGTTATACCCTGTCTGTCCGTTATACCCTGTCTGTCCGTTATACCCAGTCTGTCCGTTATACCCCTGTCTGTCCGTTATACCCTGTCTGTCCGTTATACCATGTCTGTCCGTTATACCCCCTGTCTGTCCGTTATACCCTGTCTGTCCGTTATACCCTGTCTGTCCGTTATACCCTGTCTGTCCGTTATACCCAGTCTGTCTGTTATACCCTGTCTGTCCGTTATACCCTGTCTGTCCGTTATACCCTGTCTGTCCGTTATACCCTGTCTGTCCGTTATACCCTGTCTGTCCGTTATACCCCCTGTCTGTCCGTTATACCCTGTCTGTCCGTTATACCCTGTCTGTCCGTTATACCCTGTCTGTCCGTTATACCCTGTCTGTCCGTTATACCCCCTGTCTGTCCGTTATACCCTGTCTGTCCGTTATACCCTGTCTGTCCGTTATACCCTGTCTGTCCCTTATACCCTGTCTGTCCGTTATACCCTGTCTGTCCGTTATACCCCCTGTCTGTCCGTTATACCCCCTGTCTGTCCGTTATACCCTGTCTGTCCGTTATACCCTGTCTGTCCGTTATACCCCCTGTCTGTCCGTTATACCCTGTCTGTCCGTTATACCCAGTCTGTCCGTTATACCCTGTCTGTCCGTTATACCCCCTGTCTGTCCGTTATACCCCCTGTCTGTCCGTTATACCCCCTGTCTGTCCGTTATACCCTGTCTGTCCGTTATACCCTGTCTGTCCGTTATACCCTGTCTGTCCGTTATACCCCCTGTCTGTCCGTTATACCCTGTCTGTCCGTTATACCCCCTGTCTGTCCGTTATACCCTGTCTGTCCGTTATACCCCCTGTCTGTCCGTTATACTCTGTCTGTCTGTTATACCCAGTCTGTCCGTTATACCCCTGTCTGTCCGTTATACCCTGTCTGTCCGTTATACCATGTCTGTCCGTTATACCCCCTGTCTGTCCGTTATACCCTGTCTGTCCGTTATACCCTGTCTGTCCGTTATAACCCCCTGTCTGTCCGTTATACCCTGTCTGTCCGTTATACCCCCTGTCTGTCCGTTATACCCTGTCTGTCCGTTATACCCTGTCTGTCCGTTATACCCCCTGTCTGTCCGTTATACCCCTGTCTGTCCGTTATACCCTGTCTGTCCGTTATACCCTGTCTGTCCGTTATACCCAGTCTGTCCGTTATACCCTGTCTGTCCGTTATACCCCCTGTCTGTCCGTTATACCCCTGTCTGTCCGTTATACCCTGTCTGTCCGTTATACCCCCTGTCTGTCCGTTATACCCTGTCTGTCCGTTATACCCTGTCTGTCCGTTATACCCAGTCTGTCCGTTATACCCCCTGTCTGTCCGTTATACCCCCTGTCTCTCCGTTATACCCTGTCTGTCCGTTATACCCCCTGTCTGTCCGTTATACCCCCTGTCTGTCCGTTATACCCTGTCTGTCCGTTATACCCTGTCTGTCCGTTATACCCAGTCTGTCCGTTATACCCCTGTCTGTCCGTTATACCCTGTCTGTCCGTTATACCATGTCTGTCCGTTATACCCCCTGTCTGTCCGTTATACCCTGTCTGTCCGTTATACCCTGTCTGTCCGTTATACCCCTGTCTGTCCGTTATACCCTGTCTGTCCGTTATACCCCCTGTCTGTCCGTTATACCCTGTCTGTCCGTTATACCCTGTCTGTCCGTTATACCCCCTGTCTGTCCGTTATACCCTGTCTGTCCGTTATACCCTGTCTGTCCGTTATACCCTGTCTGTCCGTTATACCCAGTCTGTCCGTTATACCCCTGTCTGTCCGTTATACCCAGTCTGTCCGTTATACCCCTGTCTGTCCGTTATACCCTGTCTGTCCGTTATACCCAGTCTGTCCGTTATACCCCCTGTCTGTCCGTTATAACCCCCTGTCTGTCCGTTATACCCCCTGTCTGTCCGTTATACCCTGTCTGTCCGTTATACCCCCTGTCTGTCCGTTATACCCTGTCTGTCCGTTATACCCTGTCTGTCCGTTATACCCTGTCTGTCCGTTATACCCCCTGTCTGTCCGTTATACCCTGTCTGTCCGTTATACCCTGTCTGTCCGTTATACCCTGTCTGTCCGTTATACCCAGTCTGTCCGTTATACCCCCTGTCTGTCCGTTATACCCTGTCTGTCCGTTATACCCCCTGTCTGTCCGTTATACCCTGTCTGTCCGTTATACCCAGTCTGTCCGTTATACCCCCTGTCTGTCCGTTATACCCCCTGTCTGTCCGTTATACCCCCTGTCTGTCCGTTATACCCAGTCTGTCCGTTATACCCTGTCTGTCCGTTATACCCTGTCTGTCCGTTATACCCTGTCTGTCCGTTATACCCTGTCTGTCCGTTATACCCCCTGTCTGTCCGTTATACCCTGTCTGTCCGTTATACCCTGTCTGTCCGTTATACCCCCTGTCTGTCCGTTATACCCAGTCTGTCCGTTATACCCTGTCTGTCCGTTATACCCTGTCTGTCCGTTATACCCCTGTCTGTCCGTTATACCCCCTGTCTGTCCGTTATACCCTGTCTGTCCGTTATACCCCCTGTCTGTCCGTTATACTCTGTCTGTCGTTATACCCTGTCTGTCCGTTATACCCCCTGTCTGTCCGTTATACCCTGTCTGTCCGTTATACCCTGTCTGTCCGTTATACCCTGTCTGTCCGTTATTCCCTGTCTGTCCGTTATACCCCCTGTCTGTCCGTTATACCCCCTGTCTGTCCGTTATACCCTGTCTGTCCGTTATACCCTGTCTGTCCGTTATACCCCTGTCTGTCCGTTATACCCTGTCTGTCCGTTATACCCCCTGTCTGTCCGTTATACCCTGTCTGTCCGTTATACCCTGTCTGTCCATTATACCCCCTGTCTGTCCGTTATACCCTGTCTGTCCGTTATACCCCCTGTCTGTCCGTTATACCCTGTCTGTCCGTTATACCCTGTCTGTCCGTTATACCCCCTGTCTGTCCGTTATACCCTGTCTGTCCGTTATACCCTGTCTGTCCGTTATACCCTGTCTGTCCATTATACCCTGTCTGTCCGTTATACCCCCTGTCTGTCCGTTATACCCCCTGTCTGTCCTTTATACCCTGTCTGTCCGTTATACCTGTCTGTCCGTTATACCCTGTCTGTCCATTATACCCTGTCTGTCCGTTATACCCTGTCTGTCCGTTATACCCTGTCTGTCCGTTATACCCTGTCTGTCCGTTATACCCCTGTCTGTCCGTTATACCCTGTCTGTCCGTTATACCCTGTCTGTCCGTTATACCCTGTCTGTCCGTTATACCCCTGTCTGTCCGTTATACCCTGTCTGTCCGTTATACCCCTGTCTGTCCATTATACCCTGTCTGTCCGTTATACCCTGTCTGTCCGTTATACCCCCTGTCTGTCCGTTATACCCCTGTCTGTCCGTTATACCCTGTCTGTCCGTTATACCCTGTCTGTCCGTTATACCCCTGTCTGTCCGTTATACCCTGTCTGTCCGTTATACCCTGTCTGTCCGTTATACCCCTGTCTGTCCGTTATACCCCCTGTCTGTCCGTTATACCCTGTCTGTCCGTTATACCCCTGTCTGTCCGTTATACCCCCTGTCTGTCCGTTATACCCCTGTCTGTCCGTTATACCCTGTCTGTCCGTTATACCCCTGTCTGTCCGTTATACCCCCTGTCTGTCCGTTATACCCCTGTCTGTCCGTTATACCCCCTGTCTGTCCGTTATACCCCCTGTCTGTCCGTTATACCCCTGTCTGTCCGTTATACCCCTGTCTGTCCGTTATACCCCTGTCTGTCCGTTATACCCTGTCTGTCCGTTATACCCCTGTCTGTCCGTTATACCCTGTCTGTCCGTTATACCCTGTCTGTCCGTTATACCCCCTGTCTGTCCGTTATACCCTGTCTGTCCGTTATACCCCCTGTCTGTCCGTTATACCCCCTGTCTGTCCGTTATACCCCTGTCTGTCCCGTTATACCCTGTCTGTCCGTTATACCCCCTGTCTGTCCGTTATACCCTGTCTGTCCATTATACCCC